>NC_041388.1:260068593-260078815 GCF_002162155.2 Triticum dicoccoides
GGCGAATTGATGGCTCCGAAGGGCAACACCTCGGCTGCCGAAGGGCTGGGGGTGTGGCCCCAACGGAGACCGGCGACGGGGGCCCTAGTCACCCTGACCCACAGCCACATACTACTCCGGGGACCGATACAACTCCGGAGTCTAGTAAGCGCCCCCTACAAGGAAGGTGGGAGTGGCGTCCTCTGTTAATCCGGAGGCGCCGAGTACCAGGGCGAACACACTGCAAAGTGCATTCGTCCTGGACAAGCACCGCATCCTGATGGGTACGGTGGCTGAGAAGATTCAGTCCGCCGGGAGCGGACTGAACGAAGCCTTCTCCAGCCTGCTAGCAGGCTTTGAGGTACACAATGTAATTTATTTGATCATTTTTACGAGAAATATGCTTGTACATAGACAATAGCCCCTGAGACTCTGTTCGGTTTTTGGAAAGAAAAGCGAGCAGGGGATCAATAATCTGTTGTCAGGTGGTAACATGCATTTTTATTTGAATTTCAAAACAGGCCTCTCTGTTAGCGGCGATTCCCCAGTCTGCGGAGATTTCTGAACTCAAACGGAAACTGGAGCGAGCCGGTGAGGATCTAGTCCTTGTTAACACGCGGCTCGACCAGGCACAAGGTATAAGATACATCTTATTATATACCTATTTATTTCCATACTTTTGTGGAAGTTGAAGAGCTTTACTGTGCATGGTTGTACAGATGGTGCCGCCGCGGTGGAGACCCTTAGGGGTGAGCTTGCTCAAGCCAAGGAGCAGGCAAGGGTAAGCCAGGCAGCTGCTGACAAGGCGGTTGTGGCCTTATCGGCCGAACAGGCCGCTCGACGCCGTTTTGTGGAACGGCTGACTGAGATGGAGCAAAAGCTCAAGGAGACTGCCACCAAGTGCAAGTCCCTGGAAACTGAAAACAAAGCGAAGGGGACCGAACTCTCCAAGGCCCTTCAAGATGCTTCGGAGGCACGGTCCGAATCCCGTGCAGCGCGCGAGGAAATTCGTCAAGCCGGTCAGATAGTGGCTGGTAAACCTATTCTTTTACACGCTAAACTTGGGGACCAGAAGTATGCCTTGATTAATCGACTGTGGGGTTCTCCAGACACATATGTTGATCTGCCGACGAGTGCTGCAGACGCCACCCAATTCCTCGAGGCCCGGGAGGGGTATGAGTCGGAGAAGCTCTTCTGGTCGCAGTTTGTGGAGCGCGAGCGTCCCCTACTACTAAATGACCAGATGGCACAATGGGCGGAGCTGCATAAGATGTCCAGCACGGCCATGAAGGACGTCATAGTCCGGTTGTGGCCGGCTGAAGCCATTCCGGGCAGCTACTTCGGCTTCGTGCGACGTCTCATCGATGCGCTGCCCCGGATTGATGCCGTCAAGAGGTGGTCCTTCATGGAAGGAGCGCGTATGGCTTTCACCTGTGTTAAGATGCACTGGGTGAAAATGAATGCCAAAAAGGTGGCAGTTGAGGGTCCTCCCGAAAGCAAGGCCCACCGCACACCAGAGCGCTATTTTGAGGTCGTGCTAAAAGGTGCTCGTCTTATAGAGGGCGAATGCTCCAAGGACGTAGTGTTCGAATGAAAGAGTCCGGACTGTCTAGGGATTTATATTATAAACTAAGTGTTTTGTAATATATTCATTCCTTGATGAAAAGTTTTTATCCTCCTGTGCGGCCGTTTTTTATATTTGAGAGTTACCATTCGTCAGCTTTGGCCCCCATGTAGATGCTACCAGGGTGTTCGGAATTTGCACATGACTACACTTAACCCAACGTCTTGGTCCTTGAAGGAGGTGTTAGTGCGAAGAACCAGGCAATCAGACTATTCAGTTTTAGTGCTCTCACTTAGCTATAGGAGTTTGACAATGGGTCTATTAGGTAGCCCCTAGTATGTACGCGGCTACTTGGATGCGGATGCGTTACATATGTGACCGAGAAACGGTCCTTCGTGTAATATGGAAAAATTGTTAAGGATTGTAATTAATCGCCGAGTGGTTGACCAGCTCTCGCCGCATCATGACAGTCAGTTTTTGGCTTTCTCTACTAAGGTGGTTAACTGGACGAACCAGAAACACAATCGCAGTAGTTCTCCCTTTACTACCCTAGTCGATCAGACGAAACATAAGGTAGCAAGCATAGGAGCCGAGCAACCAAACTATTGACCAAAGACATGATTCGAAGCTGATGCATATAATGCTGAGCTCGGGATGCCGAATTGTGCTGTAAAGCTGTTCAGACTTTTGTTTGGCAACACATATGTTGCCTTGTAGAGCCCCTGGCAATTTTATGTCTGTGTATGCGAGACCACTTAACATACGGAATAAAAAGGATACCAAATAAGAATTTTGGTTCACTAAAATCTGATTGATACGTCAAAATGTAATCTTACAGAAGGTACCATAATCACCAAGGTCATTTTACACGCCGGGGGTCTAGGGCTAAGGGAGAAGCTCTATACAGGTTCTTAAGCAAAGTTGTGGCTTGCACAATGCTTTGCACCTTCGTACCGCACATCTGCGTCGCTTTCGCCCAAATAAGAAAGTGTCCCTTTAAAGGAATGGTCTTCGGCCATGTATACGGAACCGGGCTCGGAAAGATTCCACGTGGGTCCGAAGAACGAGTAGGTTTTGATTCACCTGTGGTAAAAAGGAAAGGGTGATTAAAATAAAAGGCAAGGCCATATAAGGTCGAACCTTTGTATGGGCCTCTCCGTATATTGCCTTCGCCGATGCCCAAGGTATTTTGAGTGCATAATTGTGCACGCGCGGTATGAATTCCATTGATGTACGTGGCGGTCGACGGAGGCTAGGCTGCTAATCCAGCCCTGAAGTTGCCGGACTGTCGGTATGTATAGCTGACCGGTCCTGCGTGGAAAAGTTCAATGGCCTAATAGCCAAGGGGCTGTGCGGTTTGATAGGGCCGCTTTGTACCTCGGCCACAATGGCCGCTGTATGCTCCTCAGTACAGAGGGAGCGCTCCATGTTTCCATTGATTGTAATAACGCCACGTGGACCGGGTATCTTGAGCTTCAAATAGGCGTAATGCGGGACTGCATTGAAGCGGGCAAAAGCGGTTCGTCCAGGCAGTGCGTGATAGCCACTACGGAAGGGGATGATGTTGAAGATCAAGTCTTCGCTTCGGAAGTTGTCCGGCGAGCCGAAGACTACTTCCAGCGTGATTGAGCCCGTATAGCGGGCCTCTTTGCCTGGTATTACTCCTTTGAAGGTAGTTCTAGTGGGTTTGATTCTTGACGGATCAATGCCCATTTTGCGGACAGTGTCTTGATAAAGTAGATTAAGACTGCTGCCGCCATCCGTGAGGACTCGCGTAAGATGGAATCCACCGATGATTGGATCGAGGACCAAAGCTTCTGAACCTCCGTGACGGATACTGGTTGGGTGGTCCTTTCGATCGAAGGTGATCGGACAAGCCGACCATGCGTTAAATTTGGGGGCGATCGCCGCCATGGCATAGACGTCCCGTAGTGCGTGTTTGCGCTCCCACGTAGGGATATGTGTGACATATATAATACTCACTGTTTTTACGTCGGGGGGAAATTGCTTCTGTTCCCCTGTGTTCGGCTGACGAGGCTCTTGGTCATCGTCGTCGCTTGGAGACCCCTTTCCCTTGTGTTCGGCGTTAAGCTTGCCGACTTGTTTGAAGACCCAACAATTTCTATTGGTGTGATTGGTGGGTTTATCGGGGGTACCATGAATCTAGCAAGGCCGATCAAGTATTCTGTCTAGACTAGATGGGCCATCTCTGTTTGCCTTGTATGGCTTTTTCCGTTGACCGGGTTTGGAGCCGCTGAATCCGGCGTTAACCGTCGTGTCTTGCGTTCCTTCATTGTTGTTTTGACGCTTATGCTTGTCGCGTCGTGGCTTGCCATTGCCGTCCCTGGTTTTGGAGGTACCAGCGTCGCTGGTGCTATTGCTTCTACGAGTGAGCCAACTGTCTTCTCCTGCGCAAAAACGGGTCATAAGTGTGGTGAGGGATGCCAAGGACTTCGGTTTTTCTTGGCCGAGGTTTCGGGTGAGCCACTCGTCTCGGACGCTATGTTTGAAGGCTGTGAGGGCCTCTACGTCCGGACAATCCACAATCTGGTTCTTTTTGATTAGGAACCTTGTCCAAAGCTGTTGGGCTGATTCCTCGGGTTGATGGATATGTGGCTAAGGTCATCGGCGTCTGGGGGCCGAACATAGGTACCTTGGAAGTTGTCTCTGAATGCATCCCCAGGTCCTCCCAGCTACCAATAGAATTTTCTAGTAGACTATTCAACCAGTGCCATGCTGGTACCTTAAGTTTGAGGGGGAGGTATTTTATGGCGTGTAGATCATCACCGCGAGCCATGTGAATGTGGAGAAGAAAGTCTTCAATCCACACTACGGGATCTCTTGTGTCGTCGTATGATTCGATCTTCATGGGTTTGAACCCTTCAGGGAACTCGTGCTCCATTACCTCATCGGTGAAGCATAGGGGGTGTGCGGTGCCTCTGTATCGGGCCATGTCGCGACGCAGTTCGGATGGTGTCCGTATGCGGTTTTCGGCCCGGGGTTGGTTATGTTTATCGCACCAGGCTTGATAACCCTCCTCTCGCACCGGAGCATGCCCCCACGACCCGTAGATTGACCTGGTCTGACCTGCGAGGTGGAGCGGGCTAGTGTTCGGCTTGAGTTGTCGTTCTGCCTTGGCCACATGGTGGTAGTTTGGGTCCGACAGCCGCATTGCATGTGGGCGGTATGGGCTCCCGTGCCTCGTCGTCGAATTGGGGTAGCAGCTGACGCTTCGAGTAACTCTTTGTTGGGCATTCGTGTCCGTATTCTTCGGCCGCCAGGACATTAGTCCATCTGTCATTGAGCAGATCTTGGTCAGCATGAAGCTGTTGTTGTTTCTTTTTTTATGCTCCTAGTCGTAGATATTAGCCGGTGCTTGAAGCGCTCTTATTCGAGGGGTTCCTCTGGAATGATAAAATCTTCGTCGCCGAGGCTTACATCGTCCTCAGAGAGTGGCAGATAGTTGCTGTCCTCTGAGTCGTTGTTCCCTGTTTGTTCGTCAAGGTCGACTTGCCCATCCTCCCGATCATCCTGTTCGGATGTTGGTTCGACGGGGTCTTCTTGGTCTTCACCGTTCTCTGGAGTATCATTGTCTTCGGTGCCGGTATTGCTGTTCTTACCTCGACACAATTTAGAGCGGCGCCGCTGACGTTGATGCTTCGGCAGTATCTCAGGAGGTTCATCCTCGACTGGGTTTTCCTCATCATCACCGTCGCCATCTTTCGGTGTATCCACCATGTATACATCATACGAGTAGGTGATTGTCCAACGTTCGGTGACCGGCAGGTTTTGGGCCTGCTCCTCTCCGGCATCATCGTCCATACCGTCGATGTCTTCGGAGGTGTAATCAAGCATGTCGGTTCGGTCCTGGACAGTGGCTATGAAGTGGGTGGTGGGTGGGAAGTAAAATTCCCTATTTCCAGCCCCTAGTCTGGGCTGAGCGTGATTCGGAAGTGGTTCCCCTACGATGATGAGGGATCACATTAAGTCCAGAGCCTCGTTTAAGAGCAGGGTTTGGACAGGGTCAGAGGTTTCTGGGTCGAGCTTGCATGATATGGGTATCCAGAGTCCAGAATTAGTGTTCGGAGAGGAGTCCGGCTGTGCAACGATTGCTAGAGACACTATTCTCTCTGGTTTTCCGGTGTTGAGCTCTAGGGCCGTAGAGAGTCCGGCGGGCTCTAGACTCCCGTCTTCAGACCTGATGACGTGCTTCAGATCTAAGGCCGGAGCAGTAGTTGAGGCCGTGAACCCTTGTAAGATCAAGTCGCCTCGGATGTTAGCGACATAGTTTAGATTTCCAAAACTGATATGGTGACCAGGGGCGTAGCTATCGATCTGCTCCAGATGGCCAACCGAGTTGGCCCGCAGTGCGAAGCCGCCGAATACAAGGATCTGGCTAGGGAGAAAGGTCTCCTTTGTGGCAGCGTTGTTGTAGATGATTGATGGAGCCATCGAGCCTTTTGAGGACGACACAGTGGAACTCTCAATGTAAGCACCAATGTCGATGTCAAAACCGGCAGGTAGGGGGTCCCGAACTGTGCGTCTAAGGATCTATGGTAATAGGAGGCAAGGGACACGGTGTTTACCCAGGTTCGGGCCCTCTTGATGGAGGTAATACCCTACGTCCTGCTTGATTGACTTTGATGAGTATAGGGGTTACAAGAGTTGATCTACCACGAGATCGTGATGGCTAAACCCTAGATGTCTAGCCTATATGATTATGATTGTCTCTACGGACTAAACCCTCTGGTTTATATAGACACCGGAGGGGGCTAGGGTTTGTACAGAGTTGGTTTACAGAGAAAGGAATCTTCATATCCGCATGCTAAGCTTGCCTTCCACACCAAGGAGAGTCCCATTAGGACACGGGGAAAGTCTTCTGTCTTGTATCTCCACGGCCCATTAGTCCGGCCCATATCACATAGCCCGGACGCCCGAGGACCCCATAATCCTGGACTCCCTCAGCGCCCCCTTATGCGTAGGAGTTACTCTTCTTGTTCTAGTACTCATATGAATAGTCAAAAAGAAATGCTTAGTGCTTGTTGCAACCTCACCACTTAACCATATCCAACCCATTAAGTATTGTTAGTCTTGATATCCTTGGTAATGTTATTGTGGAGTCTCAATGACTCACGATACCCCACAACACCAGATGCAGTTACAGGTAAAGTGATGCTCTAATGTGAGAGTGATGCGTTGTTGTATTTGGAGTTCTTCTTCTTTAATGATGAACATAAGATGGGTTCCCAGTTGGCAGCCTAGGATTAGCAGGGTGCATATTGCTTTCTTTATTTGGGCCCTCTTTATGCCAATTTGCTTCTTATCTGTACTCTGATCATGTCTTATTGTATGATGATTGTTGTGTATTGGTGAATTTTGATACTTATACTGTTCCCCCTTTCTTTCTTGTGGCGAGTGTGAGTGATACGTCTCCAACGTATCTATAATTTTTTATTGCTCCATGCTATTATATTATCTATTTTGGATGTTAATGGGCTTATTTTTACACTTTCATATTATTTTTGGGACTAACCTATTAACCGGAGGCCCAACCCAAATTGTTGTTTTTTTTGCCTATTTTAGAGTTTCGCCGAAAAGGAATATCAAACGGAGTCCAAACGGAATGAAACCTTCGGGAGCATTATTTTTGGAACAAACATGATCCAGGAGACTTGGAGTGGACGTCAAGCAATCAACAAGGCGGCCACGAGGCAGGGGGCGCGCCCACCCCACCTGGGCGCGCCCTCCACCCTCATGGGGCCCCTGTTGCTCCACCGACGTACTTCTTCCTCCTATATATATATATATATATATATATATACATATACCCCACAAACATCCAGGAGCACCACAAAACCCTATTTCCATCGCCGCAACCTTCTGTACCCAAGAGATCCCATCTTGGGGCCTTTTCCGGAGCTCTGCCGGAGGGGGCATTGATAATGGAGGGCCTCTACATCAACTCCATGGCCCCTCCGATGATGTGTGAGTAGTTTACTTCAGACCTTCGGGTCCATAGCTAGTAGCTAGATGGCTTCTTCTCTCTCTCTTTGGATCTCAATACAAAGTTCTCCTCGATTCTCTTGGAGATCTATTCGATGTAATCTTCTTTTGCGGTGTGTTTGTCGAGATCCGATGAATTGTGGGTTTATGATCAAGTTTATCTATGAACAATATTTGAATCTCCTCTGAATTCTTTTATGTATGATTGGTTTATCTTTGCAAGTCTCTTCGAATTATCAGTTTGGTTTGGCCTACTAGATTGATCTTTCTTGCAATGGGAGAAGTGCTTAGCTTTGGGTTCAATCTTGCGGTGCTCGATCCCAGTGAAAGAAAGGGAAACGACACATATTGTATTGTTGTCATTGAGGATAAAAAGATGGGGTTTGCATCATATTGCATGAGTTTATCCCTCTACATCATGTCATCTTGCTTAAGGCGTTACTCTGTTCTTATGAACCTAATACTCTAGATGCATGCTGGATAGCGGTCGATGTGTGGAGTAATAGTAGTAGATGCAGAATCGTTTCGGTCTACTTGTCTCGGACATGATGCCTATATACATGATCATACCTAGATATTCTCATAATTATTCGCTTTTCTATTAATTACTCGACAGTAATTTGTTCACCCACCGTAATACTTATGCTTTCTTGAGAGAAGCCACTAGTGAAACTGTAGCGACCCGACCCGAATGGATCAAGTCTCTGTGCTTATGTGTCATCCCTGGATCAGTATGCTGACACACACAGTACTCGAAGGATTTATAACAGAGGTAAATCACATGTATAAAGTAACGTAAATACTATTACCTCAATCCAAAATATAGCGGAAGCAACAAGGTTGTGGTTTCCCATCAACACCAACGGCAAAGTTGAGTGCAGAAATCGTAACCCTAACGTATCACTTACTCGTCGTAAGAAACCTGCAACATAAGACGTTGCAGCCCGAAACGGGTCAGTACATTGAATGTACTGGCAAATTCACACCATAGAGAATAATGAACAATGGCTATCACTATATGCATATATGGCTGGTGGAAAAGCTCTATGGTTATAAGGTTTTTGCGTAAAGCCAATTTTTTCCTACTACAAAGGAATAAATTTATTTAACTATCATGGTGGTTGTGAAACATTGAGAATGGTTGACAGCATTCTCAATCCCAATTAAAAATAATTAAAACCCAACAACATTAATTAGAAGTAACATGTTGAGATTCACTTGATATTCAAGTACTAGATACTCAAGTTGTCCATAACCGGGGACACGGCTAATCATGATTAGTTTGTTACTCTGCAGAGGTTTGCGCACTTTTCCCCACATGACTCGATCGCCTCCGTTTGTTTTCTCGCACTACATGGTGTTTGAGAAACGGATGACCGAGACATAGTCTTTCAGAAGCGCTAGCACCTTACATGTGGGGTAGACCGGTACACCTACATCCCCTACATCTGCTAGTCCACCCCGTAAGAGTTCGCACAACTTAGTCAACTATGTCAGAGCCCATAGTAGCATGTGGCTGCACACGGAAGTTTCTAGCATGAAAGATCTTATGATCCCTTTGAGCCTGGGTGGCGGTCCAAACAAACAGGCAAGTCCTGATAGACATCAGGTGCCTCAATCCACCCAGATGTGTGTTTAAGTTGCCACCTTAGATAAACCATTAAAATTATCAACTCACATCTGTCATGGATATCACTCACCCAATCCACGTCTACTAGCATAGCATGGCATAATAAGCAAACATAGAAGTAACTCCCAAGGGTTTGATAATAATACAGGTAATAGGTACTACCTCATCTACTTCCCATCCCACAATTTAATTAGATCCTAATCATGTAGTGTGAGAGGATTGATCTAATGCAATAAAACATGGGTTGTAGAAAAGGTATGATCAAAGTGTGAACTTGCCTGCAATGTTGATGAAGATGATTCGCACTCAAAACTCGTGATAGATCTACTCGTCACACTCCGGTCGATCTATCATAAGCAAACAATAGTAACCACACAATAAGTACTCATCTAATGCACAGGGAAAAATCGAACAAGAGAACGAACCAGAAAGTTCAACTTAAGAACTCCGGTTGCAAAGAAAGAACGAGCCGAACAAACGACGAAAAACAAACGGCGGAAGAAAACAACTCGGTTCTAGCAAGTTGAATCTAGGTCAAAATTTTACTGTAGCAAAAGCTTGTTCAAGTTGATTAGACGGAACGGCGGTTTCGAGATGAAACTCCAAGCGCTTGAATCACCTGATTTCGATAAACGAGCGAGAAGATAAACTAGAACGAAGATCGGATCTGAGATCGCGATCGCGGAATAAATCCGACGAGAAGAAAAAGAAGAACGGTTATACGAACAGACGTCGTTAACCGGGAAATAATCGGTGATCACGTTCGTTGAGACGAACGGTCCGAAAGAAGAACGAAAACCAATCTAGGGTTTTCGGAAAAGAGATCGAAACGAAAAACCGATCTAGAACACCGGAACGGTTTAGCGAAAAATCGGAAAGAAAACGAATCGGTAGAGAAGAAAAGAATCGGAACGGTTTATAAGAAAAACCGAACCGAGGGAAAGAAGAGACGCGGCGCGGTACCTCCGGAGAACGGCGGCGACGGCGGCGTTGGGCGGCGGCGGCAGTGCACAAGGCGGCGGCGGTGGTGACGCAGGGCGGCGGCG
>NC_041388.1:260079913-260082492 GCF_002162155.2 Triticum dicoccoides
ACTCAATTCACGCAATCAATCAAATCTATCTATTTGTTTATAACATTCCAAAATTTAGAATTTTGGGATGTTACAAACCTACCACCCTTAAAATGAATCTCGTCCTCGAGATTCGGAGAGGCTAGAAAGAAATGGTTAGGGTTTGGGGGTCTTCTCAAAATCCATCGATCATCACACGGGGTCTGGGGTGCTACCACCCTTAGAAGCATGGTTACGGTTCCATCAAAACTCATATACTTCATCCATATTTTTGACAGCGTCGGTCTTCTTAGATCTTCAGGATAATTCCTTATCCGGGATCTTCCGGTAGTGGCATAACCTTACCACAAGTCTTTTGTCCTTTCCTCTTGGTCAGGTTATTTCGAGATTGGGTCTTCTTAGCTGATGGGTCTGGCGCCATTACTAAACAACTATCGATATCTCATGGTGGTTAACAATTTATGGCTTCTCCTGCAGGAAATGAATCTGGGTTGATCCTCACCATATAACCTACGGTTGGCAAAAGCTGTCGTGTACAAGGGAAAAATTATGTATACCATTCTAAGGTTTAACAAGGTTTAATATCGTCGTCTCTCTACTATAGGCAAGTCACTCAGATTTACCATCCCATATAGCAAGGCGAATAATAAGAGTAAGTCGGTATGGTGATCAATCCATCCCGCACCCAAATCATTACCATGCATACAGTTTAGCGAATCTCGCATTCTAACACTCGGTCATCCTCACAAGCATTGCAGAATTTCTCTTATCGACGAACTAAGTTCGGATAATCCATGGATTCTACAAGCCAGACAAACATCTATCGTTCCTTCACAACTCTCAGGTTTTGCGTAAACTCCTATAAAATCGCGTGTCGATAAAATCGTAACTTCTTCCAGGGTTTTTCCTTCAGCAAGAATGTGCTTGCTTCTTCGCAGGTCCGGGGCCTGTGGGTTATGGCCCATCTCATCACTTGTAGTCCTTGAACTTATCATCGGGCAACTGTTCATTATTCCAACTTCCAACTTCCTAGTATTCTTAAATCCATCCAATTGTACTGTCTTCCTTCCTTCTATTGGCACCAAACTAGGACATGATTACTCAGACTCATCATGGAGTTTCCATTGCTCCATATTACCAACATCATACCTCCGTTATATCCAATAGTAATTTATCTCTTCATCCTCGTGGGATTTTCCCACATACCAAGATAAAAACTTATACTTATGAAGTCCATATTCACTTCGTAGAACATCATTATCCTTTCTGCGGTCAAGCGTCCTTACAAGGGAATATTGGCCATCTCTGCATGGCACTTCTTCAACTGGGAACCGTGAAACACGTCTTGAACTCCTGACAGTCCTTCGGGTAACTCAACTTGTAGGCCACTTCCCTCATACACTCCAAAACTCGGTATGGTCCTACAAATCTCGGGGCTAACTGTCCCTTAACTCCCATCCGTTTAACTCCTCGCAGAGGGGTCACACGAAGACATGCTCTATCTCCAATTTCATAGACTACCTCCTTGAGTTTGTGAGTCTACATAACTCTTCTACCTGGACGGAGCTACCTTCAGTCGATTTCGAATAAACTTAACATTCTATTTTGACTCCTTTGATCACCTTTGGTCCAAACAACTGTCGGTCTCCAACTTCATCCCACATACTCTTGGGGTATCACACATAGCGAGACAAAACTCATATTCATTTTGTCTGAAATCCACTCAGTGGAGTATCCTTATCTTTTCCAGGGGTCAACGGTTCTTACAGGGTACTACCACCCTTAAAATGCACAAATCTTCCATAGACCATATTTCTCATATCCTCAAAATGGTCAAAATCCTTCTTCATAGAGTAACAACTCATAGAATCCATATCAATACCAACGAGGCTAACTTTATTAATTCTCAAATCATTACATGCCTCAACTCAATACCTCTATATTAAAAGAAAATGTTCTTACTACCACTACTCCATTTCTTTTGTTGCAAACTCAACTATCTAGCACAAGTTTCCTTCTCCTTGGGGCATTCTCTAGCAAAGTGCCCTGCTTCATTACAACAGAAACATATTACTTCGGGCAAGTTTCGAGGTTTCCTTGTGATTATATAGCCTAGTTGGGTCCTTGGCTCCATTTGTGGGCAATTGCTGAGGTAGTGCCCTGACTCCTTGCATTTGTAACAGATGATATGACTCAGGTTCCTCCTGGGCTCCAATCGGTTTCTTTTCCTGGACCTTTCCATTCCAATCATGGCTTCTATTTCCCGTGGGTCATATTCTACTTCCTCTGTCGGGAATTCTACTAGATTCCCGTTCATACAATTCTGGGAGATGTGTCCTTCTTCTCCACATGAATAGCAAGACTTGGTGCAGGGTTTAATTGGTTCTTCTCTGGGTGTGTCCTCCACCTCTTTCTTCATCACAGGTTCTTCTAAACCTTCCATGGGGGCTCCTTTCATTGCTTCTTCCTTCTGCTGGATGGTTCTTTGTACCAAGGGGTAAATGTGACACTGAGCAGGGTAGTGGGTAGTCCCTTCACACAAGAAACAAGTGATCTGCCTAGCTGGGCATTCTTCAACTGGGTGACTTCCTTCACAATTA
>NC_041388.1:260086342-260093218 GCF_002162155.2 Triticum dicoccoides
CATCACCCCACACCCGCGCCGCCGCCGCACCGCGCCGCCGCCGCACCTTGCCGTCGCCGCCCCACACCCGCGCCGCCGCCGCCCTGCGTCACCGCCACCGCCCCACCTTGCCGCGCCGCCGCCGCCCTGCGTCACCGCCACCGCCGCACCTTGCCGCGTCGCCGCCGCCCTGCGTCACCACCGCCGCCGCCTTGTGCACTGCCGCCGCCGCCCAACGCCGCCGTCGCCGCCGTTCTCCGGAGGTACCGCGCCGCGTCTCTTCTTTCCCTCGGTTCGGTTTTTCTTATAAACCGTTCCGATTCTTTTCTTCTCTACCGATTCGTTTTCTTTCCGATTTTTCGCTAAACCGTTCCGGTGTTCTAGATCGGTTTTTCGTTTCGATCTCTTTTCCGAAAACCCTAGATTGGTTTTCGTTCTTCTTTCGGACCATTCGTCTCAACGAACGTGATCACGAATTATTTCCCGGTTAACGACGTCTGTTCGTATAACCGTTCTTCTTTTTCTTCTCGTCGGATTTATTCCGCGATCGCGATCTCAGATCCGATCTTCGTTCTAGTTTATCTTCTCGCTCGTTTATCGAAATCAGGTGATTCAAGCGCCTGGAGTTTCATCTCGAAACCGCCGTTCCGTCTAATCAACTTGAACAAGCTTTTGCTACAGTAAAATTTTGACCTAGATTCAACTTGCTAGAACCGAGTTGTTTTCTTCCGCCGTTTGTTTTTCGTCGTTTGTTCGGCTCGTTCTTTCTTTGCAACCGGAGTTCTTAAGTTGAACTTTCTGGTTCGTTCTCTTGTTCGATTTTTCCCTGTGCATTAGATGAGTACTTATTGTGTGGTTACTATTGTTTGCTTACGATAGATCGACCGGAGTGTGACGAGTAGATCTATCACGAGTTTTGAGTGTGAATCATCTTCATCAACATTGCAGGCAAGTTCACACTTTGATCATACCTTTTCTACAACCCATGTTTTATTGCATTAGATCAATCCTCTCACACTACATGATTAGGATCTAATTAAATTGTGGGATGGGAAGTAGATGAGGTAGTACCTATTACCTGTATTATTATCAAACCCTTGGGAGTTACTTCTACGTTTGCTTATTATGCCATGCTATGCTAGTAGACGTGGATTGGGTGAGTGATATCCATGACAGATGTGAGTTGATAATTTTAATGGTTTATCTAAGGTGGAAACTTAAACACACATCTGGGTGGATTGAGGCACCTGATGTCTATCAGGACTTGCCTGTTTGTTTGGACCGCCACCCAGGCTCAAAGGGATCATAAGATCTTTCATGCTAGAAACTTCCGTGTGCAGCCACATGCTACTATGGGCTCTGGCATAGTTGACTAAGTTGTGCGAACTCTTACGGGGTGGACTAGCAGATGTAGGGGATGTAGGTGTACCGGTCTACCCCACATGTAAGGTGCTAGCGCTTCTGAAAGACTATGTCTCGGTCATCCGTTTCTCAAACACCATGTAGTGCGAGAAAACAAACGGAGGCGATCGAGTCATGTGGGGAAAAGTGCGCAAACCTCTGCAGAGTAACAAACTAATCATGATTAGCCGTGTCCCCGGTTATGGACAACGTGAGTATCTAGTACTTGAATATCAAGTGAATCTCAACATGTTACTTCTAATTAATGTTGTTGGGTTTTAATTATTTTTAATTGGGATTGAGAATGCTGTCAACCATTCTCAATGTTTCACAACCACCATGATAGTTAAATAAATTTATTCCTTTGTAGTAGGAAAAAATTGGCTTTACGCAAAAACCTTATAACCATAGAGCATTTCCACCAGCCATATATGCATATAGTGATAGCCATTGTTCATTATTCTCTATGGTGTGAATTTGCCAGTACATTCAATGTACTGACCCGTTTCGGGCTGCAACGTCTTATGTTGCAGGTTTCTTACGACGAGTAAGTGATACGTTAGGGTTGCGATTTCTGCACTCAACTTTGCCGTTGGTGTTGATGGGAAACCACAACCTTGTTGCTTCCGCTATATTTTGGATTGAGGTAATAGTATTTACGTTACTTTATACATGTGATTTACCTCTGTTATAAATCCTTCGAGTACTGTGTGTGTCAGCATACTGATCCAGGGATGACACATAAGCACAGAGACTTGATCCATTCGGGTCGGGTCGCTACAGAAACCTATGCCCCTCGGGTCTATTCTCCATCATAGAAGTTTCCAATCTACTTTATTTTGCAATCTTTACCTTCAATCTATATCATAAAAATACCAAAAATATTTATCTTATTATTATCATCTATATCAGATCTCACTCTTGCAAGTGGTCGTGAAGGGATTGACAACCCCTTTATCACGTTGGTTGCGAGGTTCTTATTTGTTTGTGTAGGTACGAGGTGACTCGCGCGTGGTCTCCTACTGGATTGATACCTTGGTTCTCAAAAACCGAGGGAAATACTTACGCTACTTTACTGCATCACCCTTTCCTCTTCAAGGTAAAACCAATGCAATGCTCAAGAGGTAGCAAGAAGGATTTCTGGCGCCGTTGTCGGGGAGATCTACGCCAAGTCAAGACATACAGTACCCATCACAACTCTTATCCTTCGCATTACATTATTTGTCATTTGCCTATTGTTTTCCTCTCCCCCAATTCACCCTTGCCGTTTTATTCGCCCTCTCTTTTCCGTTCCCCTTCTCTTTTCCAGTTTGCCTCTTTTGCCTGTTTCTTGTTTGCTTGTGTGTTGGATTACTTGCTTGTCACGATGGCTCAAGATAATACTAAATTGTGTGACTTTGCCAATACCAACAATAATGATTTTATCAGCACTTCGATTGCTCCTCTTACAGATGCTGAATCTTGTGAAATTAATACTGCTTTGCTGAATCTTGTCATGAAAGATCCGTTTTCTAGCCTTCCTAGTGAAGATGCCGCTACCCATCTAAACAACTTTGTTGATTTGTGTGTTATGCAAAAGAAGAAAGTTGTGGATAATGATATTGTTAAACTTAAGCTATTTCCATTTTCTCTTAGAGATCGTGCTAAAGCTTTGTTTTCGTCTTTGCCTAAAAATAGTATTGATTCATGGAATAAGTGCAAAGATGCTTTTATCTCTAAGTATTTTCCTCCCGCTAAGATCATCTCTCTTAGAAATGATATTATGAATTTTAAGCAACTTGATCATGAACATGTTGCACAATCTTGGGAGAGGATGAAATTAATGATACGTAATTACCCTACACATGGTTTGAATCTTTGGATGATCCATGATGTTTATATGAAGATCCGGTTTTTTATACGAAATCCTGCATGCTTATATGAAAACAGTCCGTCTTTGCACGAATTTCATCTGGTTGGTTAGAGTAGTGGAAATGTATGCCGTTGGCGTTTGATGTCGTCCTCCGCGAAAGGAAGCGGGAGGAAATTTGACGGCTTCCATTGGAGATGCTCTTATGCTGGAAATAATAGAGTCACATCCAATCCATTTGAGTTAATTGCGTGTATGATTCTCCCTCTATAAAAAGTTAATTGCATGTACAGTGTACACGTGACTTGCTGGGTGGCTACGGCTTCGTACAAAAGTTAAAAAGAAACAAGTCCATCCTTAATCTTGTATTCTAAGTACTCTATGGGTTCCACTGTTGGTACAGTAGCGAAAGAAGTATATATTAAATAAGTAATATATAATATAAAAAAATAAAGTTAAAGCCAGCATCTGAACTTAGGTCATCGCGTTGCGAGCATCCAGCGTTGACCAGTCGGCACATTTTTGTTGTAGACCATGCTGGAGATATATCTCCATGTCTACTCTTATACTCCATTCGTTCCTAAATATTTGTCTTTTTCAGATTTCAAATGGAGTACCACATACGGATGTGTATGTAGACATATTTTAGAGTGTAGATTCACTCATTTTGCACTGTATGTAGTCACTTGTTGAAATCTCTAAAAAGATAAATATTTAGGAACAGAGGGAGTAGAAAACAGAGTTGGTGATGATGGTGTGCGTGCCATCCTACAATATAGGCCGTCGGATTTATATCTAACGGATAGGAAGGAAACTATCGCAATTTTGCAAAAAGATAACCACACCCCTCTCCACGTTTGCATATAAGGCCTTCCCTCGTTGATCCTTTTCTCTACTCTTGCTAGCAATGTGCAGGTGCGTTGCAACGGATCCAAAATAGAATAATACATGTTCATAAACTTGAAAGAAAAACACTCTAGTTTGGTGTATATATCACTAAAAATATACTCGTATTAGGTTTCACTCAAAATATATTCCTTGTGGCTGTTTTGATGAGGTGAGGAGGGATGTGGTTGGTTTCAAGATACTAAGGGGTTTCTGCAAATTGGAGCAGAGAAGTGGGGTCTTGTTGCAGAAATGCCATGACTTACATCATAGTCGTTAGATGCAGATATAATGGTCAGAAATGACGGATGACAGACACACCATCATCACCAAATGAGTCTTTTATAAGAGTTAGGGATAAAAAACAGAGTTGGTGATGATGGTGTGCCTGCCATCCTGCAATACAGGCCGTCCGATTTATATCTGACGGATATGGAGGAAACTATGGCAATTTTGCAAAAAGATACCCACACCCCTCTCCACATTTGCAAATAAGGCCTTCCCCCGTTCATCCTTTTCTCTCACAAGATAAACTACTCATATAAATGCATCTTGATGTTCCGTGCAACGCACGGGCATCTAGCTAGTTTCTTCTAAAATAGTTACTGTGATAATTGGGTTGAAGTGATATATTATATGTCTACCCCGAATGATTTCAGATTCAAGTAGTAACAAAGAAAAGGTTGTCTTGTTAATTAACAAAAAATAGGGTGAAAACTATCACATGAGGCCAGTGAAAACAAGGCACATTGGGTTCAGCGTCATCGTCACTACAGCTGTGTGCGCGCACGAGAATTCTACATATTGAGGGGGCTAAGGAGAAAAAGACGTATCTTGTGTGTTTGAGCGAGGCACAGAGACTGTAGCGACTAGACCTCAAACAGTCTGATCTCTGTGCTCCGGTGTCATCCCTGGATCAGTAATGCTGACACCACACAGTACTCGGAGGATTTATAACAGAGTAGCAATCACACACTTATTACATCGAGTGTCTCCATAGAGAACTTATTACAATAAATATGGCTTAAGGCCATCTAATAACGATAACAGCGGAAGGCTTGGAAGATAAGTGAGTCCATCAACTCCAACGGCATCACTGAGTATAGAACCACGACCTAAAACTTCTTAATCGTCGTCTGAAAAGTCTGCAACATTAACGTTGCAGCCCAAAACGGGTCAGCACATGGAATATGCTGGTAAGGTAACACATAGAGAGTAATGGAATGAAACAGCTATACTATATGCATAGTTGGCTAGTGGAAAGCTCTATGGTTACAGTTTTGCGTAAAGCCAATTTTTCCCTACTACAAAGGAATAAATTTATTTAACTATCATGGTAGTTGTTAAACATTGAGAATGGTTGACAGCATCCTCAATCCCAATTAAACATCATCATTATCAAAAACCCAACAAAATTAATTTAGAGTAACATGTTGAGATTCACATGATAATCCAGGTACTAGATACTCAAAACGTCCATACTGGGGACACGGCTAACCATGATTAGTTTATACACTCTGCAGAGGTTTGCACACTTTTCCCAACAAGACTCGATCGCCTCCGTTTGGTTTCTCGCACTACATGGTGTTTGAGAAACGGATGACCGATACATAGCCTTTCAGAAGCGCTAGCACCTTATGATCGGGTAGACCGTACCACCTACATCCCCTACATCTGCTAGTCTACCACTGTAAGAGTTCGCACGACTTAGTCAACTATGCTAGAGCCCATAATAGCTTGTGGCTGCACACGGAAGTTTCTAGTATGAATAATCTCATGATCCCTTTGAGCCTGGGTGGCGGTCCAAAAGAAAACAGGCAAGTCCTGGATTACCCAGGTGCCTCAATCCACCCAGATGTGTGTTTAACTTGCCACCTTAGATGAACCATTAATTAACAAACTCACATCTGTCATGCATATCACTCACCCAATCCACGTCTACTAGCATAGCATGGCATAATAAGCAAACGTAGAAGTAACTCCCAAAGGTTTGAAAATAAACAGGTAATAGGTACTACCTCAACTACTTCCCATCCCACAATTTAATTAGATCCTAACCATGCAATGTTTGAGGATTGATCTAATGCAGTAAAACTGGGTAGTAGAAAAGGTATGATAAAAGTGTTACTTGCCTTGCTGATGATCCGGAAACCTAGCGATTCGAAGTAACAAGCGGCGCACTCCGGGTACTCTATCGCAACCAAACAAGCACACAATAAGTACTCATCTAATGCATGGGTAAAACTCGAATAAGAGATCTAACCAGAAGGTTCAACTTAAGAACTCCGGTTTGCAAAAAGAATCAAATCGAACGAAGCAACGAAAGTCAAACGGCGAAAGAAAACAACTTCGTTCTACTAATCTGGATCTAAGTCAAATTTTACTGTAGCGAAAACTTTTTTAAGTTGGTTAAACGGATAGAGGGTTTCGAGACGAAACTCCAGGCGCTTGAATCGCCTGATTCCGGTAAACGAGCGAAAAGTTATACTAAGAAGAAAATCGGATCAGAAATCGCGATCAGAAAAATCACGGATTTAATCCGAGAAAAAGAAAAACGACGAACGTTTGCTAGAACGAACGAACGAATGAACGCTCGCTAATTAAATAAATCGGAATAACCGGTCTATTTAAAAAAACCGAAACTAAAAAAACCGACAGAAAAACCGAACGGTTTTTCAAAAAAGAAAATAAAAAAAACGGCACGGATTTCAAAGCGGCGGCGTCGGTGGCGGCGGGCGGCGCCGTCGGCAGCGGCGGCGGGG
>NC_041388.1:260093587-260104040 GCF_002162155.2 Triticum dicoccoides
CGGCTAGCGGCGGTGCGGGCGGGGCGCTCGGGCGACTAGGGTTCGAGGGCGGCGGCTGTGCCTCGGGTTGGCTCCCCCCCGGCTTATAAAGCCTTGGCGGGCCGGAGTCCCGGTCGGACACGGCTCGTAGGTCGGTTTGTTTTTTTAAATAATTACGCACAGAAGAAAAATAAAAATAAATACTAAACGGACTTCAAAAATCCCGAAATAAATTTTTCCCGGACTTCTAAAATCAAGCCGTACAAGGTGAACATTTATTTGGGGCCTAAATGTAATTTTGAAAAATGCACATTTTTCCTAAATTCAAATAAAATAACGAAAAAAACTCCGAAATAAAATCTTATTTGATTTTATTATTAAATCCTCAATATTTCTTTATTTTGGGAAAGTCATTTTATTCCCTCTCTCATATTTTTGTAATAGAAATAATTGATGATAAAATAATAAAAATCAAATGATCCTATTCTCAAAATTTGAGAAAACTCAAATATGAAAATAAAGAATTTCCCAACTCTCTCCGTGGGTCCTTGAGTTACGTAGAAATTTCTAGGATCAAACCAAAAGGAAAACAAAATATGATATGCAATGATGATCTAATGTATAACATTCCAAATTGAAAATTTGGGATGTTACAAACCTACCCCCCCTTAAGATGAATCTCGCCCTCGAGATTTGGGTTGGCTAGAAAATAGGTGAGGTTGGTCTTTGAGCAAATCTTCCTCTTGTTCCCAGGTGGCTTCATCCTCTGTGTGGTGGCTCCACTTGTCAGGACCCCGACTCAATGCCACATCGATCTAGCATGTAACACCTCATATCACTTTGCGGCCTCACGCACGGTATTCCCACGGGTGTCGCCTTACCTTAGCCCGGGACCGTTTGCGCCTTTTGGCACACGTATATGACGGTGTCGCTAGCATCCATATGATAAGGAGCCCGGGCTGACATGGCTAGTCGTAAACCCAAAGTGGCACAGACTTACAGGGACAGGCATTCATGACCCAGCATCGAACGTGTCGGTCATCAGCGAGTGAATCCAGGCTGTAGCACTGGGCTAGCAGGACTCCGGCGAACCGGGCTGTAGCGGGCTAACAGGACTCCGGTATTCATCGCGTGACATTTCCCCGAAGGGACAGACACAGGAACGAAGAAGGACACATGCCGGCCAGCCTAAGTGTTCCGGAGCAGTAGCAAGCTACCATGGCTCGGTGGAAACACTAGGAGACATTTCCCTATAAGAGAGGCTACTAAAGATAAACAAGTAGATAGTCAGATCCCACACATACCAAGCATTTCAATAACATACACACAATATGCTCGATATGTGCAAACACAACATGGCATCACAACATGACTCGGCGACTCAAGTAATTTATTCAATAGGCTCCGAGGAGCGAGATATTACAAACATGGGTCTCATGACCCAACAATCAGAGCATACAAGTCAAAGCACAAGCGGAAGCTATCATGTCTGGGTACAGACATCTATAACTGAAAAAGGCTGAGAAGCCTGACTATCTACCAGATCCTGCCGGGGCACAAGATCGTAGCTGAGGTAACAAGCTAAACGTCGAAGTCCACGCGGTACTACTAGCGAGACCGAAATCTCTCTACAAAACATAAAATAGGCAAACGTGAGTACAAATGTACCCAGCAAGACTTACATCAGAACTAACTACATATGCATCATTATCAACAAAGGGATGGTGGGGTTTAACTGCAGCAAGCCAGCTTTGACTCGGTGGCTATCCTAAACTACGACTGCAAGCGACTCTTTTGAGGTGGCGCACACGAGTCCACATATTCACCATATCAATACACCACTATGGATCCGCTCCCGTCTCCCTACGAGAACGCCATCCATAGCACTCACGCTTATCTTGCGCATTTTAAAGTATCCACTTTCACTTGTCTATGAACTGATATAAGCAACCCAGAAGTCCTTTTCCGCGGACACGGCTATTCGAATAGATGATGTTAACCCTGCAGGGGTGTACTTCTTCATACATGTTTCCACCACTTAGCGTCTGCACACGACATGTGCTCGGCAGACTTCAAGCGAAAGCCGACGTGGGTGTAGACCACGACCTACCTAAACACCTAAGTCTCTAGTCCAGGCTTATCGCCTATTCGGGTTCCATCCATGAGGAGATCCGGCCGGAGTTTCGCTCACAGCCCCAAACGATGTGAACAGGGTTCCGTGACACCAAACGGGTGCCCGGTTTACCCGGCCACGTGCCTACCGCATCACAGCCCACCCCTACGGTCAGCGCTGTCCACAGCCTCCAGCATACTACAAACACCAGAAACTACTTGCAACTCCTGGACAGAGGACTAGGGTGAATAAGAAGTCGAGCGGGGTCATATTTCAGGGCCCAATGTATGGTAGTAGCTGAATCATGGATCACAAACATAGAACTCAGTTCCTGAGGACGGCTTCAATGAGACAACCCACCATGTACTCCTACATGGCCTCTCACCGACACCTTTTACCAAATCGTGTTCACACACTTAGCTCACACATAGTAGGACATGTTCACACACCTCTGATTCATCCCCGATGAATCAGACCTGACTCAACTCTAAGCAGTAGCAGGCATGACAAACAAACATGAATGAGTAGGCACATCAGGGCTCAAACAACTCCTACTCATGCTAGTGGGTTTCATCTATTTACTGTGGCAATGACAGGTCATGCAAAGGATAAAGGGGTTCAGCTACCGCAACAAGTTACAGATGAATCGGTGTTGTCCTAATGCAGTAAAAGAGAGCAGGAGCGAGAGAGTAGGATTGTATCGGAATGAACAAGGGGGTTTTGCTTGCCTGGCACTTCTGAAGATAACACGGAGTCTTCATCAGTGTCAACGATCACATCATCGGTATCACGTCTATCGAGAGGGGACAAATACCGGCAACACAGAAGGGAACACAATCAATGCAATGCACAATATGATGCATGATCATGACATGGCAAAATGAATGTGTTTTGAGCTAATGCAACTAGCAACAGATTAAATGAAGTTGGTTTGAATACAAGATTCAAATTCAAACTCCATATGTGATTATTTAAATGCCCTTTATATGATTTGTGCTAAACAGCAGCTATAAGTTGTTCTAACATGCATGAAAATGGTACAGATGGATTCCTTGAATTTTTCTGATAATTTTTCATGTATAATTTATTCAATATGGAGTTACGGTTGAATTTCTATGATTTTTAGAAGTTTAGGGCATTTTCTGAAATTCCTGAATAATAAATAAATCCAGAAATGATTTACTGCGTCAGCACTGCGTCACTGTGACGTCAGCAGGTCAACAGACGCTGCTGGTGGTCAAACCTGACCAGTGGGGTCCACTGGTCAGTGACTGAGGCTGGTTAGTGTCAATGGCAGGTGGGGCCGGGTCAACAGACACGTCAGCAGGTCAATACTGACGTGTGGGGTCGGTCAACGTCCATGTCAGCGTGGTCAAAGCTGACGGGTGGGGCCCATGTGGTTAGTTAAACTAAACAGAAAATAAACTAAGATTAATTAAGGCGTGGGGCCCAGTGCCAGTGACACGGTGCGGTGATTAGTGGCTAACTAAGCCAGCCACGTCAGCAAGTGACGTCGGCGACCACGGCGACGGCGAGACCTCGCCGGAGTTGCTCGGGACGGCGCTACAGCCCGCGGCTGGTCGCGCTGAGGGCACCAAGAGTGAGCCCGTGCTCCCGCGCATCTAGGGGGACCCACGAGAGGGCGTGGGGTGGCCGGAGTTGAGCGCGGCATCGACCCCGGCGGCGGCCGGAGCTCGGGGGTTCACGGGACCAGCGCTGCGGTGTGCAAACGAGACGGTTGTCGCGCTAGTTTTACTCTACGGGACGTAACGAGTGCAACGGACGCATGCGTGGGACCAAAAGGTCACCGGGGCTTCACCAGCAACGAGCCCGTGCGGCGGAGCGTCTCGGCTCCGGTGGAGGGAGCGGCTGGAGCTCAAAATCGGACATGGGGTTAGGGGGAAACGAAGCAGGGGCTCACGGAGATCACGATGAGACGGTCGGCGTGCTCGGGGAAGGCCTGGGGCGACGGGACAGCGACGGCGATCTCCGGCGACCGAAGCTTGAAGACGAGTCGATGCGGTCGAGTTGGGGCGTCCGAGCGCTCGGGGCTTGCTCGAGGCGACGTAACAGGCGGTGGCGGAGTTTGCAGACTACACGGGGAGGCAAGAGGAGCATGGTGGGCGTGGTGGCAGCGAACGACGGCGGCGGCTCTCTGTTCGAGCGAAGAACGAAGAGGGAGAGGGGAAGGAGAGCAGCGAGTGAGGGAGAGGAGAGAGGGCCACCAGGGGGGGTTCGTGGCATCGTGGTGGCGTGAGGGGGAGGCTTGGGAACGCCTCGGTGGAAGCAGGAGGTGGCCGGGGCCTCTCGGGCGCGCGCCACGCCTCGCCTCTGTTCGTCCTCCTGGCAGAGGAGGAAGATGACAAGGGGGAGGAGGTGGGTTGGGCCGAGTCGCTGGAGGAGCTGGGCCGGCTGGGCTGGACAGGTAAGCGCCAGGTAAGTCTTCTGCTCTGTTTTATTTTTTTCTTCTGTTTTGTTTTATTTAATTTATCTTGCCACTGTTTTGAATTTAAAATAATTCAAACAATGCCAAAAACTCCTCTGAATATTTTATATTGCTAGATGGACTTTTCCAAAAGCTTATAAAATATTTCAGGGGGTATTTGAAATTATATTCTAATTATATGAATATAATTCAAATTCAAATAGCTAATGAATTAAATCCAAAGTCCCAAAAATAATTCCTTAAAAATGTTCAATATTTTGGTTGGGACCAGAACCCTTACCAAAAATTATCAAACATTTAAGAAGAGCATTTTGGAGCAATGAATGAGATTTCTAGGGTTTTTGCCCCTCTTTTATTTAAGTTTTTGAGGCTTCCAAAATTCCTCAGTTCAGGTTTTAAAAATTTAAACATGATGCACAGATGGAAGCAAGCACAGGACAGGTCAGAGCTAGGGATGTGACAACTCACCCCCACTAAACAAGAATCTCATCTCGAGATTCAAGCGTAGGGTAAGGTGAAGGGTAACGCAGACTAGTATAATCTTCACGATCCAGGGTGCACTTCAGTTGAACGTTGATTCATTCACCATCATTGTCTTGAAGTCTTGCCTTGAAAAATCCTGTCAACATGACATGGAGGAAAGAAGGAGACTCTAGCAGGGTCGATCTTCTCGAAGATCGAACAACTCACGGAACGAGACATAGGACCATCTCTCGGGTTGAGACACGAGCACACATCCATAGGAATGGAGTGAAGCAGATGACGAAGGTTCACTAGGTAGACCACAATTTCACGCTTAAGAAGGTGGTAATCGATTGTCAACGTAGCGAGGAGTTGAGTTGCTATGATACCACGACGAAACATCCTGGAGGAGGGTGATTCGTAGATTATTTCCTTAAGTGGCAAAAAGAATTACCTTTGATTCAGAGATCATTGAATCTCTTTAAACTAGCCTAAGGCAATCACAAGCGATCATTTGGAGGGGGGCGGTAGAATGGCATACTCAGACTTGGATGATGTGGATTACCTTGTTGAAGACAACATAATGGATGAATTTGCTTATCACCAGAAATGGAAGAGATCCATGGTAGAATGGCACATTGGCGGTGCAAGCTGGGAACAAAATGCAAATGATGGGAATGATTCTGGTAACTAGGGAAGAACCCAACAGTAGAGAGTTATTCCACTATTGGAATGGTTATAGCATAACCGAGGAAACTGAGAGCGCTATACAGTTAATGCCGACGATCAAACCTAGCACTTGCGCGTGCTCTCAAGAACTTGAGCAATTCCATAATCATCAAGGTTTTACCAACATCCGTGTCAAGGATCCTGGCAACACAACTTGCTACCATGATGAATGGTGATGGAGGATAACACTTTCTCAGATTTCATCTTAGCGAGCCAAGGAACAAAATCTGGACGATCGACCGAGAGACATTTAGCACTCTGCTTCTAATGTTCTCCTTGATGTGCTAGCGTAACCCATTCATAGATATGGTTTGATATCTAGAACATCAAGTAAAAAGGTCGGACTTCGGGAGCACAAAAATCCATAAGGAACAACTAGGGAGTAGATCCTACGAAATCCTTATGGGGAGGTGGCCAACTTCCTCAATCAAGATATTATAATAACAGGTCTTCCGGCTGGGTGTGTTGGCCACGACATCCACTTTACCGGTTTTCGAGGGACCGATATTATAGTTCTTGGGAAATGTTCCAAACCATCATATCTGCCTGAGATTCAGATCTGGTTGGTGTCAGGATATTCCAGACTCATCGAGTCTAGGAAGAAAAACGAAAGTTTGCAACACAATCGACGAGATGACGTTGCGAGATTCTCGGGGAATGAACTACGATAGTAAGCTCCAAAACATGAGCTGGTTCTGCTACAAACATGTGAACACATTGTCCCAGACAAGCATGACCATGTGGTAGTCTTATAATAAAACACTACCGAGTTCAGGTGGGGAACCATCAACGAGGATATCGAAATCCTTGCATAAGGCATGCTCTTAAGAAGGAACTTCTTCTCCTTGAACAAATCAATCAGTGGCTTGGTGTGCTCGGAACACATATGGAATGAAGGTTGCAAGTCTCCAAACCATAGAATACTTCGCACATATGCATGACTGACTTGGGATGATTCCAGAGGAAGCAAAACTAACTTTCTCAAAATCACGGCGGCAACTTTCACCAAATGCACGTGTATAAGAGGAAGTCACTCCTTTCATCAAACAAATACTTCATGAGCTAGCATGAAGAAAATGCTTTCAAAAGTTTCCAACACTAGCTTAATGTTCAACAACATCATGGAGGAGATAAGGATGTTGCCAATGGGCTCAACAACAATTCATCTAGGTTTCCTTTTAAAAGGAATTCCATAGTTAAGTGAACACGATGATAGCATTGGTCAGACCAAAGATGTAATGGTGTATGCTCGAGGGATTAACCACGAATAAGACAACATTACGAGAATCGTTGGTACTGATTTGATTTGACGATAGCCCACACTCAATCAAAGGATTGATAAGACAATAGGTCCAGCAACTGATCACAGGGACCAATCGATGAGGATATCATCTTTCTTCAACACACACTACACAAGAATATCCCTTTGGGATGAACTAAGTCAGGCAAGCTTTTATCTTCCAACCCTCCAAGTTGTTGTCTAGCTTAACCAACTAGCTCAGGGATATCCAACACAGATTCTTGGAGAAGGGTGGTTCACAAGAAACCAACTTGATCACGAGCTCAACACAGCGGTCAGGTGGCAACCCGGTAATACTTCCGAGAAGATCTTCGGAAAATCACGAACCACCGATATGTTACTAAGCTCGAGAACAATCTTGCTTTTGAGGGCAAGACGATATGATCAAATGAGTGAGGACTTGACAAGATCCTAACTCATCAATTGAAGGGTGCACCGAAATAAGGACTAGGTAGCACGATCAGTCTTAGAGGGATGATTTAAAAACCAACATGCTAAGATTGAAATTATTATCCTTTAACTACCAAGCAACGAGGTTGCTGGGAGTATTGATTTCACACGCCATGATTCATTTGTCGGCATTCCGGTTACAATAACACAGGAACCGAGGAATGAACAATGATGGCAAAAGTATCACTGTACCAAGAGTTCATAGGATGGTGTGCAATTCCTATAACAATCCCGATATAAAAGATGGTAATACTCCAAGGTAGAACAGAGCAAAAGCTGGATTGGCATTTTGATCTGCGGAGTACAATTGTTTTGACCCAATCCTAGATATGGAAGAGGTACTGGAGTTTGTTTCTCCTAGTCATTCCGCGATAGAATGGCTTGACGGACCACAAGAGTAATAGGCATCGATAAACGAACGCATGCATACTCTTGACTATCAATTGATAGACGAGGGTCAGAATGCAACTAAAGAGAACATCTCAAAGGAACATATAATTTTTCTGAGTTGTGGATGCATAGATTAGTATGTCGAACCAAATTCAACATATTTCTTCCGGATAACCCATGCAGAAAGGTAGAACTGGCAGAGTCACGATTTATGAATGGAGAACTCCTCAAGAGTACTCTAATTGTGATTTTTTTTGATCCAATAAACATCTGCCATAAGTAGTTCATGGTATTTGGAAGAAGAAGATACCACTGACTTCAAGGACTATCGCAAAGGTTACTAATATCCTAAAGGCACTAGCAATTACTATCAACATGAAGTAGGTAGAGTGAATCTCGGGTTCAGAACCCAGGAGTAGAATACCTACTACTAAGTAGCATCACGGGATGCTTTCGAGAATAAAGGCCAGAATCTCACACTGGGAACACAAAACATTGCTAGATTACTAGGTGACTCCCTAAATACCTAGGGTCATAATAGTAACTCCAACATAAAAGTCAAGGCAATAGAATACCTCAACTCAACAATTAGTGTGATTAATCTGGCCCATGGGCACATTGAAACGGGAAGAAAGGATTTGCAATTGCATCAGACTACTTAGAAACCTGGGATGACTCGGACAGCATAACGGCTGTAAATGCTCAGAAAGATTTGAGACATTCACAAAAATGGTGGCATAACCACTCAGAAGCACAATATCACGGTTTCGAGATCAACAATTAACATACGGAAGCAATAAAAACTGAACAGAGGCTTAAATCCAACAATCTTATAAGTCCACTGATTAGTAACACATGATCCTAATAGAAAGAAGAGATAGCCTAGTTCTTAATCCCCGTAGAAGAGAAGATGATGACTCAGATCAGAAGGCCATGAGGTATAAGGAGTAAAAAGAGCCTTACGTTCCATCCCACAATCAATTCCCTTATATAACTAAGGAATTTCTAGACTCAACTTCGACCAGTTTGGCTTGGTAATCCTACAGGCAGTCAAGCTCTGATACCAACGCTGTCAGGACCCCGACTCAATGCCACATCGATCTAGCATGTAACACCTCATATCACTTTGCGGCCTCACGCACGGTATTCCCATGGGTGTCGCCTTACCTTAGCCCGGGACCGTTTGCGCCTTTTGGCACACGTATATGACGGTGTCGCTAGCATCCATATGATAAGGAGCCCGGGCTGACATGGCTAGTCGTAAACCCAAAGTGGCACAGACTTACAGGGACAGGCATTCATGACCCAGCATTGAACGTGTCGGTCATCAGCGAGTGAATCCAGGCTGTAGCACTGGGCTAGCAGGACTCCGGCGAACCGGGCTGTAGCGGGCTAACAGGACTCCGGTATTCATCGCGTGACATTTCCTCGAAGGGACAGACACAGGAACGAAGAAGGACACATGCCGGCCAGCCTAAGTGTTCCGGAGCAGTAGCAAGCTACCATGGCTCGGTGGAAACACTAGGAGACATTTCCCGATAAGAGAGGCTACTAAAGATAAACAAGTAGATAGTCAGATCCCACACATACCAAGCATTTCAATAACATACACACAATATGCTCGATATGTGCAAACACAACATGGCATCACAACATGACTCGATGATTCAAGTAATTTATTCAATAGGCTCCGAGGAGCGAGATATTACAAACATGGGTCTCATGACCCAACAATCAGAGCATACAAGTCAAAGCACAAGCGGAAGCTATCATGTCTGGGTACAGACATCTATAACTGAAAAAGGCTGAGAAGCCTGACTATTTACCAGATCCTGCCGGGGCACAAGATCGTAGCTGAGGTAACAAGCTAAACGTCGAAGTCCACGCGGTACTACTAGCGAGACCGAAATCTCTCTACAAAACATAAAATAGGCAAACGTGAGTACAAATGTACCCAGCAAGACTTACATCAGAACTAACTACATATGCATCATTATCAACAAAGGGATGGTGGGGTTTAACTGCAGCAAGCCAGCTTTGACTCGGTGGCTATCCTAAACTACGACTGCAAGCGACTCTTTTGAGGTGGCGCACACGAGTCCACATATTCACCATATCAATACACCACTATGGATCCGCTCCCGTCTCCCTACGAGAACGCCATCCATAGCACTCACGCTTATCTTGCGCATTTTAAAGTATCCACTTTCACTTGTCTATGAACTGATATAAGCAACCCAGAAGTCCTTTTCCGCGGACACGGCTATTCGAATAGATGATGTTAACCCTGCAGGGGTGTACTTCTTCATACATGTTTCCACCACTTAGCGTCTGCACACGACATGTGCTCGGCAGACTTCAAGCGAAAGCCGACGTGGGTGTAGACCACGACCTACCTAAACACCTAAGTCTCTAGTCCAGGCTTATCGCCTATTCGGGTTCCATCCATGAGGAGATCCGGCCGGAGTTTCGCTCACAGCCCCAAACGATGTGAACAGGGTTCCGTGACACCAAACGGGTGCCCGGTTTACCCGGCCACGTGCCTACCGCATCACAGCCCACCCCTACGGTCAGCGCTGTCCAC
>NC_041388.1:260106611-260148773 GCF_002162155.2 Triticum dicoccoides
TGGGCCGAGTCGCTGGAGGAGCTGGGCCGGCTGGGCTGGACAGGTAAGCGCCAGGTAAGTCTTCTGCTCTGTTTTATTTTTTTCTTCTGTTTTGTTTTATTTAATTTATCTTGCCACTGTTTTGAATTTAAAATAATTCAAACAATGCCAAAAACTCCTCTGAATATTTTATATTGCTAGATGGACTTTTCCAAAAGCTTATAAAATATTTCAGGGGGTATTTGAAATTATATTCTAATTATATGAATATAATTCAAATTCAAATAGCTAATGAATTAAATCCAAAGTCCCAAAAATAATTCCTTAAAAATGTTCAATATTTTGGTTGGGACCAGAACCCTTACCAAAAATTATCAAACATTTAAGAAGAGCATTTTGGAGCAATGAATGAGATTTCTAGGGTTTTTGCCCCTCTTTTATTTAAGTTTTTGAGGCTTCCAAAATTCCTCAGTTCAGGTTTTAAAAATTTAAACATGATGCACAGATGGAAGCAAGCACAGGACAGGTCAGAGCTAGGGATGTGACACCACTGAACTTTGCAAAACTTAATAACCTTGCTGCGAGTGACTCGGCTGGCAAACTCGAGAATCTTATTGGTTTCTCCTCGTAGGTCAAATCGTTATCCAACTAAATTGTTTCCAATGGCACTGTGTCTCTCAAGGGTATGCCAGCCATCTCCGCGTGACACTTCTTCAACTGAGAAACGTGGAACACATCATGAACTCCTGACAATCCTTCGGGCAATTCCAACTTGTAGGCCACTTCTCCCATACGCTCTAAAACTCGATATGGTCCTACAAATCGTGGTGCTAACTTTCCTTTAACCCCAAAACGCTTTGTTCCCCGAAGTGGGGATACTCGAAGATAAGCTCTATCTGCAACTTCGTAAACAGTCTCCTTGCGTTTAGAATCTACATAACTCTTCTGTCTGGACTGAGCTACCTTGAGCCTATCGCAAATCAATTTCACCTTCTGTTCAGACTCTTTAATCAAATCAGGTCCAAACAACTGGCGGTCTCCAACTTCGTCCCACGACAACGGTGTCCTGCACCTCCTTCCGTACAAAGCTTCGAAAGGGTCCATCTTTAAACTGGTTTGGTAACTGTTGTTGTAAGAGAACTCTGCATATGGCAAATTATCGTCCCAACTAGATCCGTAATCTATAGCACAAGCTCTCAGCATATCCTCCAAAATCTGATTGACTCTCTCAGTATGTCCATCTGTCTGTGGATGAAAAGCTGTACTAAATTCTAGCCTAGTACCCAAAGTTTCATGCAACTGCTTCCAGAACTTTGAGGTAAACTGGGTTCCTCTATCTGATACGATACTCCTCGGAACTCCATGCAGACATATGATCCTGGTCATGTATATCTTTGCCAACTTAGCACTGGTGTAAGTGGTCTTTACCGGGATGAAGTGAGCTACTTTCATCAACCGATCGACTACAACCCAAATCGAGTCATAGCCTGAACGAGTCCTGGGTAATCCCGTGATAAAATCCATGCCTAACTTATCCCACTTCCATTCGGGTATCGGCAATGGTTGTAACAATCCTGCTGGCTTCTGATGCTCTGCCTTTACTCTCTGACACACATCACAAACTGCTACATACTCCGCAATATCCTTCTTCATTCCGGTCCACCAGAAAATGTCTTTTAAATCCAAATACATCTTGGTATTTCCTGGGTGAATCGAATATGGTGAATCGTGTGCCTCTTGCAAAATTAGCTTCCTAATCTCCGGGTCATTGAACCTTATTTGGCCACTACAGGAGCAACTGTTAATGGTCATTATGGAGAGGCACATAAACACGGTCTTCAAACCATAGGGTGTCGTGCTCATCCTCACGAAATCCTTTAGCCTTTCCTTCGCTTATTTTCTCCTTTATAGAGGCAATCTCCTTGTCAGTCTTCTGAGCTTCTCTAATTCTATCGATCAAAGTTGACTGAATCTCCAATGCTGCTACATAGCCTCTCGGAACTATTTCCAAACATAGTTCATGAAGATTTTCTGCTAACTCCCTTGGTATTTATCCCGTCATTAATGTATTGAAATGGCTCTTATGGCTTAATGCGTCAGCTACTACATTAGCCTTTCCGGGATGGTAATGCAATCTCATATCATAATCCTTGATGAGCTCCAACCATATCCTTTGTCTGAAGTTTAACTCTTTTTGTGTGAAAATGTATTTCAAACTCTTATGGTCTGTGTACACCTCACAATGGTTTCCAATGAGGAAATGTCTCCATGTTTTCAATGCATGCACTACGGCTGCTAAATCCAAATCATGCGTAGCATAATTCAACTCATGAGGTTTCAGTTGTCTTGAGGCATATGAAACAACTCTCCCTTCCTGCATAAGCACTGCTCCAAGTCCTCGACGTGAAGCATCGCAATACACCTCATAGTCCTTGGTCTGATCTGGCAAAATCAACACTGGTGAAGTAACCAAATGTTTCTTCAACTCCTGGAAACTAATCTCACATTCCTGAGTCCATATGAACTTGGTATCCTTCTTCAACAGCTCCATCATAGGCTTCGCAATCTTTGAGAAATTCTTAATAAATCTCCGATAGTATCCTACGAGTCCCAGAAAACTCCGTATCTCTCCAACCGTGGTCGGTGCTTCCCACTTGGTCACGGTATCAACTTTAGTGGGATCTACTGCTATTCCTTCTCCGGATATAACGTGTCCGAGAAATCCTACTTCCTTCAGCAAAAACTCACATTTGCTGAACTTGGCATACAACTGATGGTCTTTGAGCTTCTCAAGTACCAATCGCAAATGTTCCTTATGCTCTTCTTCGTTCTTCGAGTAAACTAGGATATCATCAATGAACACCACGATGAACTTATCCAAGAACTCCATAAACACTTTGTTCATCATGTTCATAAAATATGCAGGTGCGTTAGTCAGACCAAATGACATAACGGTATACTCGTACAGCCCATAGCTGGTGGTAAAAGCTGTCTTAGGAATATCCTGTTCTCGAATCTTCAACTGGTGGTATCCTGATCGCAGATCGATCTTGGAAAATACCTTAGCTCCTTGCAATCGATCAAACAGATCATTGATCATTGGTAGTGGGTACTTGTTCTTGATCGTTACTTCATTCAATCCTCGATAATCAACAACCATCCTTAATGATCCATCCTTCTTCTCCACTAGAAGTACTGGAGATCCCTAAGGCGAAGAACTTGGGCGAATATATCCTTTATCCAGTAACTCCTTAATCTGCTTCTTAATTTCCACCAAATCCTTTGCAGGCATCCTGTATGGTCTCTTTGATATTGGCCCTGTGCCTGGCAATAGCTCAATCAAAAACTCAATATCTCTATCCGGTGGCATGCCTGGCAACTCTTCTGGAAATACTTCAGGGAAATCCCTTACCACTGGTACTTCCTCCTACACAACTCCTGTTAAGCAATTTACTTGAGTCCTCTTTGGCACATGTCGGGATACATACTTGATCCTTCTCCCTTCTGGGGTGGTAAGCAAAATTGACTTACTAGCACATTCAATATTCCCTTCATACTTTGATAACCAATCCATGCCTAATATCACATCCAATCCTTGGGATTCCAATACTATTAGGTCTGAGGGAAAAACATAGTTACCAATCCTTAATGGTAACCGATCACACCATAGACTAGCCATATATTCTGCTCCACGCGAAGTTACTAACATGGGTGACCTGAGGGCTTGGGTTGGCAGTTTATACTTATCACAAATCCCCTTGAGATGTATGAATGCGATGCACCAGTATCAAAAAGAACGAGTGCAGTAAATGACTTAACCAAAAACTTACCTATTACTGCATCAGGCTGAGCTTCAACCTCCTCCACGCTAACGTGGTTCACCTGCCCCCTGTTGAAAGGGTTCGGCTTCTTCCCAGAGCTTCCATTGCTATTTCCATTTGTAATTCAGGACATTCATTTGCATAATGTCTGGTCTTCGAACACTTAAAGCAAGTGACTTGGCTCAGGTCTTTCTTGGCTGGGGTTGATGGGTTGGTGCGATTCTCGCCGTTGCTTCCTCCATTACCATTACCATTCCTGGTGCCATTGTGATTGTGCGAGCTACCTCCTCCATGGGTATGCTGAAAATGTCCTCCCGGTCTAGGGGTAAAACGTGGCTTCTGCTGAGCTCCTGAATTGTACATTCCTTGTCCATACTTCCGCTTGCGGTTCTCAATTTGCTGCTGCTTGCCTTCAATCATAAGAGCACGGTCTACCAACTCCTGGTAGTTGTTGAAGGTTGCTACCATCAACTACATGCTCAACTCATCATTCAGTCCTTCCAGAAACTTCTCCTGCTTAGCTGCATCCGTAGCAACGTCATCTGGGGCATAACATGCTAATTTACTAAAGTCCTCCACATACTGGCCAACTGTCCGTCCTCCTTGGCGCAAGTTGCGAAACTCATGCTTCTTCATGGCCATAGCTCCTGCTGAAACATGGGCAGTACGAAAAGCCTGCTGAAACTGGTCCCATGTGACAGTGTCAACAGGGAAAGTGGCTGTGAAATTCTCCCACCATGATGCTTCGGGTTCTTCAAGCTGATGTGCGGAAAACTTCACCTTCTCCGCATCCATGCATCCTGCTGTGGTCAACTCTCTAGCTGTCTTGCGGAGCCAATCATCTGCTACTATCGGCTCGGTGCTACTGGAAAACACCGGCGGATTCAGCCTAAGAAAACGGGCTAAGTGATCAACATGTGGTGGTGGTGGTGGTGGGTTATTGTTATTGTTCCCCCGATTCTGATTCTGGACTAGCAACTGCATCAATGTGTTCTGCTGCTGGATCAACTGAGTGAGCTCCGGTGGAAAGGTAAATCCAGGGTCACGTCTCGGAGGCATCTGAGGGTTTAGAAAAGATGAGATTTAAGAATAGAGGGGTCTAAAGAGAAAACACTACCCATATGCATATGAGGCAAAAGCAAACAATTCACTTCATTCAATCAATCAAACAAGGGCATACAATCGATCTATCTATCGCAAAAGTGCTCGGACTACTATATTTACATGGTGGACTACTACTAATGATGAGGTGGTCTACTAGAAATATTCTTCGGTTGCAGACTCCATGATATCTGCTCCGGCTTCATCAACATAGTCATCCTCACTATCATCTGGGTCTGAGTCGGTGTCATCGATGATGATGTAGTCTTCTGGGCGAATCTCCTTGGGTTCTTCGTCTTCATCTACTGGTGTAGGGTCTCCCCTAAATATCCCGATCTTCTTGATCAGATCGTCATTCTTCTCCACCAATACTTCAATTTCCTCTTCATAATCTTCACGTGTAGCCTTGAGTTCTTCCTCTAGTTCCTTGATTCTTGTCCTCGCCTTCTTCAGATCTATCATGTCGGAGCACATCTGGTTCTCCTGACGTCGAATGTGCTGGTTTAATTCCTGGATAAAAGCTGCAATGGATCTATCCTTTCCGGTGCTATTCATCTCCCAGTGCGCATCTCGATGCCCACAAATCTGGTAGATAATATCCTTGAGATCATTGCGGTAGACTTCTCCAATGAGTCCCATGGCGATGTGAGCTGCCATGCTCTTTCCTAGACTCCAAGTTGGTGCATCAAAAGAAAACTCTATGGGCTCAGTGACTGGCATGAACGTCCTTCCTGGAACTTGAACTTGAATCATCCAGCGCTCTTCTTCAAGTAAAGTGGCGTTGTAGGTTCTGGTGAAGCTTGGTACTCCTATGTTCAGGTATCTAGTGACTTCCTTCAAGTGACGTCCAAAGGGTGTATCGTCATCCGGTTGCGTGAACTTGTTCCTTGCATCCGCCATCCTAAAGAGTAGAAAAGATGAGAGGTCATAAAAGAAGAGAATGAATAGTGATCTATGTCTTTAGCTTAGTGGTCCTGTCCTACAGTCAGCGTGTGCTCTGATATCATCTCTGTAGCGACCAGACCTCAAACAGTCTGATCTCTGTGCTCCGGTGTCATCCCTGGATCAGTAATGCTGACACCATACAGTACTCAGAGGATTTATAATAGAGTAGCAATCACACACTTATTACATCGAGTGTCTCCATAGAGAACTTATTACAATAAATATGGCTTAAGGCCATCTAATAACGATAATAGCAGAAGGCTTGGAAGATAAGTGAGTCCATCAACTCCAATGGCATCACTGAGTATAGAACCACGACCTAAAACTCCTTAATCATCATCTGAAAAGTCTGCAACATTAACGTTGCAGCCCGAAACGGGTCAGCACATGGAATATGCTGGCAAGGTAACACATAGAGAGTAATGGAATGAAACAGCTATACTATATGCATATTTGGCTGGTGGAAAGCTCAATGGTTACAGTTTTGCGTAAAGACAATTTTTCCCTACTATAAAGGAATAAATTTATTTAACTATCATGGTAGTTGTTAAACATTGAGAATGGTTGACAGCATCCTCAATCCCAATTAAACATCATCATTATCAAAAACCCAACAAAATTAATTTAGAGTAACATGTTGAGATTCACATGATAATCCAGGTACTAGATACTCAAAACGTCCATAACCGGGGACACAGCTAACCATGATTAGTTTATACACTCTGCAGAGGTTTGCGCACTTTTCCCCACAAGACTCGATCGCCTCCGTTGTTGGAAATATGCCCTAGAGGCAATAATAAAATGATTATTATATTTACTTGTTTATGATAATTGTCTATTGTTCATGCTCTAATTGTATTATCCAGAAATCGTAATACATGTGTGAATACATAGACCACAATGTGTCCCTAGTGAGCCTCTAGTTGACTAGCTCGTTGATCAACAGATAGTCATGGTTTCCTGGCTATGGACATAAGGATGTCATTGATAACGGGATCACATCATTAGGAGAATGATGTGATGGACAAGACCCAATCCTAAACATAGCACAAGATCGTATAGTTGTTTGCTAGAGTTTTTCCAATGTCAAGTATCTTTTCCTTAGACCATGAGATCATGTAACTCCCGGATACCGTAGGAGTGCTCTGGGTATACCAAACGTCACAACGTAACTGGATGACTATAAAGGTGTACTACGGGTATCTCCGAAAGTGTCTGTTGGGTTGACACGGATCAAGACTGGGATTTGTCACTCTGTATGACGGAGAGGTATCTCTGGGTCCACTCGGTAATGCATCATCATAATGAGCTCAAAGTGACCAAGTGTCTGGTCACGGGATCATGCATTACGGTACGAGTAAAGTGACTTGCTGGTAACGAGATTGAACGAGGTATTGGGATACCGACGATCGAATCTCGGGCAAGTAACATACCGATTGACAAAGGGAATTGTATATGGGGTTGCTTGAATCCTCGACATCGTGGTTCATCCGATGAGATCATCGAGGAGCATGTTGGAGCCAACATGGGTACCCAGATCCCGCTATTGGTTATTGACCGGAGAGCCGTCTCGGTCATGTCTACATGTCTCCCGAACCCGTAGGGTCTACACACTTAAGGTTCGGTGACGCTAGGGTTGTAGAGATATGAATATGCAGTAACCCGAAAGTTGGTCGGAGTCCCGGATGAGATCCTATACATCACGAGGAGTTCCGGAATGGTCCAGAGGTGAAGAATTATATATAGGAAGTGTAGTTTCGGCCATCAGGATAGTTTCGGGGGTCACCGGTATTGTACCGGGACCACCGGAAGGGTCCCGGGGGTCCACCGGGTGGGGCCACCCATCCCGGAGGGCCCCATGGGGCAAAGTGGGGAGGGGAACCAGCCCATAGTGGGCTGGTGCGCCCCCCTAGGCCCACCCCATGCGCCTAGGGTTGGGAACCCTAGGGTGGGGGGCGCCCCACCTGGCTTGGGGGGCACTCCACCCCTTGGCCGCCGCCCCCCTAGGAGTTCCCATCTCCTAGGGCCGGCGCCCCCCCTAGGGGGCCTATATAAAGGGGGGGAGGGGCAGGAACACCTTGAGTCTTGGCACCTCCCTCTCCCCTGCTACACCTCTCCCTCTCGCAGTATAACGGCGAAGCCCTGCTGCGGTGACGCCCTGCATCCACCACCACGCCGTTGTGCTGCTGGATCTTCATCAACCTCTCCTCCCCCTTGCTGGATCAAGAACGAGGAGACGTCACGCTGACCGTACGTGTGTTGAACACGGAGGTGCCGTCCGTTCGGCGCTAGGATCTCCGGTGATTTGGATCACGTCGAGTACGACTTCCTCATCCCCGTCCTTGAACGCTTCCGCGCGTGATCTACAAAGGTATGTAGATGCAATCCGATCACTCGTTGCTAGATGAACTCATAGATGGATCTTGGTGAAACCGTAGGAAAATTTTTGTTTTCTGCAACGCTCCCCTACAGTGGCATCATGAGCTAGGTCTATGCGTAGTTCTCCTTGCACGAGTAGAACACAATTTGTTGTGGGCGTAGATGTTGTCAACTTTCTTGCCGCTACTAGTCTTATCTTGCTTCAGCGGTATTGTGGGATGAAGCGGCCCAGACCAGCCTTACACGTACGCTTACGTGAGACTGGTTCCACCGACTGACATGCACTAGTTGCATAAGGTGGCTAGCGGGTGTCTGTCTCTCCCACTTTAGTTAGAGCGGATTCGATGAAAAGGGTCCCTATGAAGGGTAAATAGAAGTTGACAAATCACGTTGTGGCTATTACGTAGGTAAGAAAACATTCTTGCTAGAACCCTTTTAAAGCCACGTAAAACTTGCAACAACAATTAGAGGACGTCTAACTTGTTTTTGCAGCAGGTGCTTTGTGATGTGATATGGCCAAAGTTGTGATGAATGATGAATGATATATATGTGATGTATGAGATCATGTTCTTGTAATAGGAATCACGACTTGCATGTCGATGAGTATGACAACCGGCATGAGCCATAGGAGTTGTCTTTATTTTTTGTATGACCTGCGTGTCATTGAGAAACGCCATGTAAATTACTTTACTTTATTGCTAAACGTGTTAGCCATAGTAGTAGAAGTAATAGTTGGCGAGCAACTTCATGGAGACACGATGATGGAGAACATGATGATGGAGATCATGATGATGGAGATCATGGTGTCATGCCGGTGACAAGATGATCATGGAGCCACAAGATGGAGATCAAAGGAGCTATGTGATATTGGCCATATCATGTCACTATTATTATTTGATTGCATGAGATGTTTATCATGTTTTTGCATCTTGTTTACTTAGAAAGGCGGTCGTAAATAAGATGATCCCTCATAATAATTTCAAGAAAGTGTTCCCCCTAACTGTGCACCGTTGCGACAGTTCGTTGTTTCGAAGCATCACGTGATGATCGGGTGTGATAGATTCCAACGTTCACATACAACGGGTTTAAGACAGATTTACACATGCAGACACTTAGGTTGACTTGACGAGTCTAGCATGTACAGACATGGCCTCGGAACACAAAAGACCGAAAGGTCGAGCATGAGTCGTATAGAAGATACGATCAACATGAAGATGTTCACCGATGTTGACTAGTCCGTCTCACGTGATGATCGGACACGGCCTAGTTAACTCGGATCATGTTATTCTTAGATGACTGGAGGGATGTCTATCTAAGTGGGAGTTCATTATATAATTTGATTAGATGAACTTAATTATCATGAACTTAGTCTAAAATCTTTACAATATGTCTTGTAGATCAAATGGCCAACGTTGTCCTCAACTTCAACGCGTTCCTAGAGAAAACCAAGCTGAAAGACGATGGCAGCAACTATACGGACTGGGTCCGGAACCTGAGGATCATCCTCATAGCTGCCAAGAAAGATTATGTCCTACTAGCACCGCTAGGTGACGCACCCGTCCCACAGAACCAAGACGTTATGAACGCTTGGCAGACACGTGCTGATGATTACTCCCTCGTTCAGTGCGGCATGCTTTACAGCTTAGAACCGGGGCTCCAAAAGCGTTTTGAGCGACACGGAGCATATGAGATGTTCGAAGAGCTGAAAATGGTTTTCCAAGCTCATGCCCGGGTCGAGAGATATGAAGTCTCCGACAAGTTCTTCAGCTGTAAGATGGAGGAAAATAGTTCTGTCAGTGAGCACATACTCACAATGTCTGGGTTACATAACCGCTTGACTCACCTGGGAGTTAATCTCCCGGATGACGCGGTCATTGACAGAATCCTCCAGTCGCTTCCACCAAGCTACAAGAGCTTTGTGATGAACTTCAATATGCAGGGGATGGAAAAGACCATTCCTGAAGTATTTGCAATGCTGAAATCAGCAGAGGTAGAAGTCAAAAAGGAACATCAAATGTTGATGGTGAATAAAACCACTAAGTTCAAGAAAGGCAAGGTCAGAAGAACTTCAAGAAGGACGACAAGGGAGTTGCCGCGCCTGGTAAGCAAGCTACCGGGAAGAAGCCAAAGAATGGACCCAAGCCCAAGACTGAGTGTTTTTATTGCAAGGGAAGTGGTCACTGGAAGCGGAACTGCCCCAAATACTTAGCGGACAAGAAGGCCGGCAAAACAAAAGGTATATGTGATATACATGTAATTGATGTGTACCTTACCAGTACTCGTAGTAGCTCCTGGGTATTTGATACCGGTGCAGTTGCTCACATTTGTAACTCAAAGCAGGAGCTGCGGAATAAACGAAGACTGGCGAAGGACGAGGTGACGATGCGCGTCGGGAATTGTTCCAAGGTCGATGTGATCACCGTCGGCACGCTACCTCTACATTTACCCACAGGATTAGTTTTAAACCTCAATAATTGTTATTTAGTACCAGCTTTGAGCATGAACATTGTATCAGGATCTTGTTTAATACGAGATGGCTACTCATTTAAATCCGAGAATAATGGTTGTTCTATTTATATGAGAGATATGTTTTATGGTCATGCTCCTATGGTGAATGGTTTATTCTTAATGAATCTCGAGCGTAATGCTACACATATTCATAGTGTGAATACCAAAAGATGTAAGGTTGATAATGATAGTCCCACATACTTGTGGCACTGCCGCCTTGGTCACATAGGTGTCAAACGCATGAAGAAGCTCCATGCAGATGGACTTTTAGAGTCTCTTGATTATGAATCATTTGACACGTGCGAACCATGCCTCATGGGTAAGATGACCAAGACTCCGTTCTCAGGAACAATGGAGCGAGCAACCAACCTATTGGAAATCATACATACTGATGTGTGCGGTCCAATGAGTGTTGAGGCTCGTGGTGGCTATCGTTATGTTCTGACCCTCACTGATGACTTGAGTAGATATGGGTATATCTACTTAATGAAACACAAGTCTGCAACCTTTGAAAAGTTCAAGGAATTTCAGAGTGAGGTTGAGAATCAACGTGACAGAAAAATCAAGTTTTTGCGATCAGATCGTGGACGAGAATACTTGAGTCACGAATTTGGTACACACTTAAGAAAATCTGGAATAGTTTCACAACTCACGCCGCCTGGAACACCTCAGCATAATGGTGTGTCCGAACGTCGTAATCGCACTCTATTGGATATGGTGCGATCTATGATGTCTCTTACCGATTTACCGCTGTCATTTTGGGGCTATGCTTTAGAGACTGCCGCATTCACTTTAAATAGGGCTCCGTCGAAATCCGTTGAGACGACACCATATGAATTATGGTTTGGGAAGAAGCCTAAGCTGTCATTTCTAAAAGTTTGGGGATGCGATGCTTATGTCAAGAAACTTCAACCTGAAAAGCTCGAACCCAAGTCGGAAAAATGCGTCTTCATAGGATACCCTAAAGAAACTATTGGGTATACCTTCTACCTCAGATCCGAAGGCAAGATCTTTGTTGCCAAGAATGGATCCTTTCTAGAGAAGGAGTTTCTCTCGAAAGAAGTAAGTGGGAGGAAAGTAGAACTTGATGAAGTATTACCTCTTAAACCGGAAAGTGGCGCAACTCAGGAAAATGTTCCTGTGGTGCCTGCACCAATTAGAGAGGAAGTTAATGATGATGATCAGATACTTCTGATCAAGCTCCTACTGAACTTCGAAGGTCCACAAGGACACGTTCCGCACCAGAGTGGTACGGCAACCCTGTCTTGGAAATCATGTTGTTAGACAACGGTGAACCTTCGAACTATGAAGAAGCGATTGCGGGCCCGGATTCCGACAAATGGCTGGAAGCCATGAAATCTGACATAGGATCCATGTATGAAAATGAAGTATGGACTTTGACTGACTTGCCCGATGATCGGCGAGCCATAGAAAATAAATGGATCTTTAAGAAGAAGACAGATGCGGATGGTAATGTGACCATCCATAAAGCTAGGCTTGTCCCTAAGGGTCATCGACAAGTTCAGGGGGTTGACTACGATGAGACATTCTCTCCCGTAGCAAAGCTGAAGTCCGTCCAAATCATGTTAGCAATTGCCGCATACTATGATTATGAGATATGGCAAATGGACGTCAAAACGGCATTCCTTAACGGTTATCTTAAGGAAGAACTGTATATGATGCAGCCGGAAGGTTTTGTCGATCCTAAGAATGCTGACAAGGTGTGCAAGCTCCAACGCTCGATTTCTGGGCTGGTGCAAGCATCTCGGAGTTGGAACATTCGCTTTGATGAGATGATCAAAGCGTTTGGGTTTATGCAGACTTATGGAGAAGCCTGCATTTACAAGAAAGTGAGTGGGAGCTCTGTAGCATTTCTCATATTATATGTAGATGACATACTTTTGATGGGAAATGATATAGAGCTTTTGGACAGCATTAAGGCCTACTTGAATAAGAGTTTTTCAATGAAGGACCTTGGATAAGCTGCTTATATATTTGGCATCAAGATCTATAGAGATAGATCAAGACGCCTCATAGGTCTTTCACAAAGCACATACCTTGATAAGATATTGAAGAAGTTCAATATGGATCAGTCTAAGAAGGGGTTCTTGCCTCTGTTGCCAGGTGTGAAATTGAGCTCATCTCAATGTCCGACCACGGCAGAAGATATAGAAGAGACGAGTGTCATCCCCTATGCCTCAGCCATAGGTTCTATTATGTATGCCATGCTGTGTACCAGACCTGATGTAAACCTTGCCGTAAGTTTGGTAGGTAGGTACCAAAGTAATCCCGGCAAGGAACACTGGACAGCGGTCAAAAATATCCTGAAGTACCTGAAAAGGACTAACGAAATGTTTCTCGTTTATGGAGGTGACGAAGAGCTCGTCGTAAAGGGTTACGTCGACGCTAGCTTCGACACAGATCTGGATGACTCTAAGTCACAAATCGGATACGTGTATATTTTGAATGGTGGGGCAGTTAGCTGGTGCAGTTGCAAGCAAAGTGTTGTGGCAGGATCTACATGTGAAGCGGAGTACATGGCAGCCTCGGAGGCAGCACACGAAGCAGTCTTATGAAGGAGTTCATTACCGACCTAGGAGTCATACCCAATGCATCGGGCCCGATGACTCTCTTCTGTGACAACACTGGAGCTATTGCCCTTGCCAAGGAGCCCAGGTTTCACAGGAAGACCAAGCATATCAAACGTCGCTTCAACTCCATTCGTGAAAGTGTTCAAAATGGAGACATAGAGATTTGTAAAGTACATACGGACCTGAATGTAGCAGATCCGTTGACTAAACCTCTCCCTAGAGAAAAACATGATCAACACCAGAATTCCATGGGTGTTCGATTCATCACAATGTAACTAGATGATTGACTCTAGTGCAAGTGGGAGACTGTTGGAAATATGCCCTAGAGGCAATAATAAAATGATTATTATATTTCCTTGTTTATGATAATTGTCTATTGTTCATGCTCTAATTGTATTATTCGGAAATCGTAATACATGTGTGAATACATAGACCACAATGTGTCCCTAGTGAGCCTCTAGTTGACTAGCTCGTTGATCAACAGATAGTCATGGTTTCCTGGCTATGGACATAAGGATGTCATTGATAACGGGATCACATCATTAGGAGAATGATGTGATGGACAAGACCCAATCCTAAACATAGCACAAGATCGTATAGTTCATTTGCTAGAGTTTTTCGAATGTCAAGTATCTTTTCCTTAGACCATGAGATCATGTAACTCCCGGATACCGTAGGAGTGCTCTGGGTATACCAAACGTCACAATGTAACTGGGTGACTATAAAGGTGTACTACGGGTATCTCCGAAAGTGTCTGTTGGGTTGACACGGATCAAGACTGGGATTTGTCACTCCGTATGACGGAGAGGTATCTCTGGGCCCACTCGGTAATGCATCATCATAATGAGCTCAAAGTGACCAAGTGTCTGGTCACGGGATCATGCATTACGGTACGAGTAAAGTGACTTGCCGGTAACGAGATTGAATGAGGTATTGGGATACCGACGATCGAATCTCAGGCAAGTAACGTACCGATTGACAAAGGGAATTGTATACGGGGTTGCTTGAATCCTCGACATCGTGGTTCATCCGATGAGATCATCGAAGAGCATGTGGGAGCCAACATGGGTATCCAGATCCCGCTGTTGGTTATTGACGGGAGAGCCGTCTCGGTCATGTCTACATGTCTCCCGAACCCGTAGGGTCTACACACTTAAGGTTCGGTGACGCTAGGGTTGTAGAGATATGAATATGCAGTAATCCGAAAGTTGTTCGAAGTCCCTGATGAGATCCTGGACATCACGAGGAGTTACAGAATGGTCCGGAGGTGAAGAATTATATATAGGAAGTGTAGTTTCGTCCATCGGGATAGTTTCGGGGGTCACCGGTATTGTACCGGGACCACCGGAAGGGTCCCGGGGGTCCACCGGGTGGGGCCACCCATCCCGGAGGGCCCCATGGGCCAAAGTGGGGAGTGGAACCAGCCCATAGTGGGCTGGTGCGCCCCCCTAGGCCCACCCCATGCGCCTAGGGTTGGGAACCCTAGGGTGGGGGGGCGCCCCACCTGGCTTGGGGGGCACTCCACCCCTTGGCCGCCGCCCCCCTAGGAGTTCCCATCTCCTAGGGCCGGCGCCCCCCCCTAGGGGGCCTATATAAAGGGGGAGGGGAGGGGGCAGGAACACCTTGAGTCTTGGCGCCTCCCTCTCCCCTGCTACACCTCTCCCTCTCGCAGTATAACGGCGAAGCCCTGCTGCGGTGATGCCCTGCATCCACCACCACACCGTCGTGCTGCTGGATCTTCATCAGCCTCTCCTCCCCCTTGCTGGATCAAGAAGGAGGAGACGTCACACTGACCGTACGTGTGTTGAACACGGAGGTGCCGTCCGTTCGGCGCTAGGATCTCCGGTGATTTGGATCACGTCGAGTACGACTTCCTCATCCCCGTCCTTGAACGCTTCCGCGCGTGATCTACAAAGGTATGTAGATGCAATCTGATCACTCGTTGCTAGATGAACTCATAGATGGATCTTGGTGAAACTGTAGGAAATTTTTTGTTTTCTGCAACGTTCCCCAACATCCGTTTGGTTTCTCGCACTACATGGTGTTTGAGAAACGGATGACCGAGACATAGTCTTTCAGAAGCGCTAGCACCTTACGATCGGGTAGACCGTACCACCTACATCCCCTACACCTGCTAGTCTACCACTGTAAGAGTTCGCACGACTTAGTCAACTATGGTAGAGCCCATAATAGCTTGTGGCTGCACACGGAAGTTTCTACTATGAATAATCTCATGATCCCTTTGAGCCTAGGTGGCGGTCCAAAAGAAAACAGGCAAGTCCTGGATTACCCAGGTGCCTCAATCCACCCAGATGTGTGTTTAAGTTGCCACCTTAGATGAACCATTAATTAACAAACTCACATCTGTTATGGATATCACTCACCCAATCCACGTCTACTAGCATAGCATGGCATAATAAGCAAACATAGAAGTAACTCCCAAAGGTTTGAAAATAAACAGGTAATAGGTACTACCTTAACTACTTCCCATCCCACAATTTAATTAGATCCTAACCATGCAATGTTTGAGGATTGATCTAATGCAGTAAAACTGGGTAGTAGAAAAGGTATGATCAAAGTGTTACTTGCCTTGCTGATGATCCGGGAAACCTAGCGATTCGAAGTAACAAGCGGCGCACTCCGGGTACTCTATCACAAACAAACAAGCACAAATAAGTACTCATCTAATGCACGGGTAAAACTCGAATAGGAGATCTAACCAGAAGGTTCAACTTAAGAACTCCGGTTTGCAAAAAGAATCAAATCGAATGAAGCAACGAAAGTCAAACGGCGAAAGAAAACAACTTCGTTCTACTAATCTGGATCTAAGTCAAATTTTACAGTAGCAAAAACTTGTTTAAGTTGATTAAACGGATAGAGAGTTTCGAGACAAAACTCCATGCGCTTGAATCGCCTGATTCTGATAAACGTGCGAAAAGTTATACTAAAAAGAAAATCGGATCAGAAATCACGATCAGAAAAATCGCGGATTTAATCCGAGAAAAAGAAAAACGACGAACGTTCGCTAGAACGAACGAACGGACGAACGCTCGCTAATTAAATAAATCAGAAAACCTGATCTATTTAAAAAAACTGAAACTAAAAAAACCGACGAAAAACCAACGGAAAAACCGAAGGGTTTTTCAAAAAATAAAATAAAAAACGGCACGGATTTCGAGGCTACCTCGGCGGCGGCGGCGGCTAGCGGCGGCGCGGGCGGGGCGCTCGGGCGGCTAGGGTTCGGGGGCGGTGGCTGGGCCTCGGGCTGGCTCCCCCCGGCTTATAAAGCCTTGGCGGGCCGGAGTCCCGGTCGGACACGGCCCGTAGGTCGGTTCGTTTTTTTTAAATAATTACGCACAGAAGAAAAATGAAAAGAAATACTAAACGGACTCCAAAAATCCCAAAATAAATTTTCCCGGGCTTCTAAAATCAAGGCGCACAAGGTGAACATTTATTTGGGGCCTAAATGCAATTTTGAAAAACACACATTTTCCTAAATTCAAATAAAATAACGAAAAAAACTCCAAAATAAAATCTTATTTGATTTTATTATTAAATCCTCAATATTTCTTTATTTTGGGAAAGTCATTTTATTCCCTCTCTCATATTTTTGTAATAGAAATAATTGATGATAAAATAATAAAAATCAAATGATCCTATTCTCAAAATTTGAGAAAACTCAAATATGAAAATAAAGAATTTCCCAACTCTCTCCGTGGGTCCTTGAGTTGCGTAGAAATTTCTAGGATCAAACCAAAAGCAAAACAAAATATGATATGCAATGATGATCTAATGTATAACATTGCAAATTGAAAATTTGGGATGTTACAGAGACACAATGTTTGAGAGAGAAATCGATCGACAGATTAATTAAGATCAGATCGAGTTGTTACCCTTCTGCTGTCATTGTTGGGGTTGGGGGTGGGGAAGGGGAGGGAGAGAAAGACGTATCGAGAGTGTGCGTGGTAGGCACAGAGGCACAACTAGCGAGTGTGTGTGTGTGTGTGTGTCTATGTGTGTTTGAAAGAGGAGTAGATAGATTACTATCAAGATCGAGGTGCCACCCTACTCCTTCGGTGTCAGATAGTGTGTGTGTGAGAGAGAGAGAGAGGAGCTAGTCGATAGATTAGTATCAAGATTGAGGTGTCACCCTACTCCTTCGGTGTCGGGAAGTGTGTGTGTGGGGGGAGTGGGGGGGGGGCAATGACACTTACATATCTCTACTATTATAAAAACAGAGTTGGTGATGATGGTGTTCCTGCCATCCTACAATATAGGCCATCCGATTTATATCTGACGGATATGAAGGAAACTATGGAAATTTTGCAAAAAGATACACACACCCCTCTCCACATTTGCAAATAAGGCATTCCCTTGTTCATCTTTTTCTCCCACAAGATAAACTAATCATACAAATGCATCTTGATGTTCCGTGCAACACATGGGCATCTTGCTAGTAGGGAGAAGGAGTTTGTGTGACTCATATCTATATTAAGGGATAGGTAGATAGGATGTGTGCGAGGCATACTTAAAGCATCATAGAGATAAACAAATTGTGTGCATGCAAGTGCTGGAAAAATGAAGCAATAAACAATTTTTATGCGCGCATGTGTGTGTGTGTGAGAGAGAGAGAGATAGAGAGAGAGAGCGAGATCTCAAAACAAAAGATGCTCTGCTGGAATCCCATCGTATGTATTCATATGGTTCCGAAACTCGAGTTGACCTTAGGCATATGTGTGAGAGACATAATTATCCTTTGAGACATTAGTGGCTGTGGGTGGGCGGAATTAAAGGGGTGGGAATGTTCGATAGAGAGAGCGTGTGTGTTTCTGTGTGAGAGACTTGTAGGACGCGGTAGAAAGACGAATTCTAACCTTGACGGAGGGAGAGAAATACATGAAGTGCGTGTGTGTGATTCCGATGCCAACGGGGAAATGAGATATGTATGCGTGTGAGAGAGATTGCACAATTCATTCACGTATCACTATCCAGCGATCGTGGACATGCATCGCTTGAACATAAATCAATATCTACTTTGTATCGTGGCCAAAGGTACAATATCGATTCAACGCTATAAAGATTGGACACTCACATATCACATTTTTTCTATCTAAATAAACCTTTTCAATTGTGCATGCCAAAGTTACAGTGATGTTTCTTCAAACAACCAATGTAGCTATCATGTACATGCACCATTGTTACTCTTGCATTCAAATTCATTAGTCTTGGATGAGTTAAGGTTCTATTATGAAGTAATATATGTAATATTCATATATGAATTCAACGGGTACATAATTTTTGAAATGGAGGCTATGTAATCATATGAGGTAACAATTTTAAGTAGCGGACTACAATATCCATTTTTTTGTGGGACTACAATATCCATTTCTTTTTGTGCGCCTCTACACTAACATGTCAATGCATTATGATTAAAGTAAATAACCAATGGCACTAAATTATCTTTTTACACGAGAAATACATAGGCTGAGCGTTTGATCCCTTTTTTTGTGAACGCGCCTCTACACCCATACGATTGGTCGCGCCCGTGTGAACGTCCAAGTTATCGGCACATCATCCCAAGTTATTGTATTTTTTTGGGTGGACTTCACACCAGTTATTAAATTCTCACGCGTGCCCCGTGTACACAGTCTCGCATGACCTTCCCGCTAGCACGGTCCAAAATTAGTTGAAACTGGATACAAACGATCCCGCGGGCGGCAAAATCTCCCGCCTCCTTCTGAAATTCCGCCACCTAGTCTTTAGCATGCGAAATTCCCCTTTTGTCTTTGGTGCATGGAGAACAACAGTCACAATACCGCCCTCATCTACATAATAAGTTGGGGCCAGTTTGGTAACTTCCGGTTCCCCCCACCACACGACACCCCCATTTCCTCTCCCCCTCCCGCAAAAACGACTAACTCCACATCACCAGAGCATCTTACATCACGCCGTCCGTACTCCATCGTCTTTTCTACCCCTCCCCTCTCGAAACCCTAGACTTCTCATCCACTGGCGTACCAGAGCCCATTCACTGCCAGCGGCGACCACCTCGCCAGATCTGCTTCTGCGGCCGCATCTACCCCTCCCACCTCCACTAGAAACAAGTAGACTGCTCATTCACCACTTTACCACAGCCCATTCAGTGTCGGCCTTGTCCATGGCACTAGATCTGCTTCGCCGGTACTCTCGTCAACAGCAGCGCATCTGCAGTGGCTCATTCGTACTCCCCATCGGAGACGCTTCATCCACACCCCCCGGAGCCACCCCACCGACGGCCTCTGATCCTCTTTGCCGACACCTTCCTCAACCCTATCAGATCCGCTTCGCCAACACCATCATCAACCCTACCAGAGTAGCTTCACCTATACCATTCTCAACCCTACCTGGGCCACTTTGCCAACTCACAAGTCCATGGCCACAAATCCGCTTCGTCGCACCCTCATCCAACCTACCGGAGCAGCTTCTGACGCCCCATCCACAGCCGCAGATCCGCATCGTCAACACCATCCTTAACCCAACCACCGGAGCAGCTTCACCGACACCCTCATCCATGGCCACAGATCTGCTTCGCCCACACCATAGTCCACCCTACCGGCGCCGCTCCACAAACACCCTACTCGACGGTTCTAGATCTCCTTACCGGACCCCGACAGCCAGTGCAGCGTCATCACCCTTGACGTTTCTAACCTGATTCTCACCGCCTGGCGAGATGCTAACCACATGCCACGGCCTAGGTACTTGCCACCTTTAAACCCGTCCAGCATCACCTGCCCGATGTACTTCAAATATACTAACAGGTCGTTGTTACCTTTATGCAACTGGCAAAAACTACAAGGACGATGTTTCTTCTGGATCTAACAGCTTGGCCAACCAAGATCCTGGACTGAGGCATTGCTATGATCTTGTAAGTGCGTCTCTCTCTCTTGTATTGTTGTGTGTCTGCCAGCGTGCTTTGCTAGGATTTTCGACCAGTAATCCCTTTGTGCAGACAATGATTTCTACTACTGGCTGCTAAATTAGATATGTAGATGTCATACATAATACTACCTCGTACCTCCATTCCTAAATATAAGTCTTTCTAGGGATTCCACTATAGGTTACATACGGAGCAAAATGAGTGAATCTACACTCGAAAATGCATCGATATACATCTGTATGTGGTCCATACTGGAATCTCTACAAAGACATATGTTAAGGAATAAAGGCAGTACATTACACAAAATCGTAGGTGGCATGTAGGAATTCCAGTGCACTACATTAGGCTCCCTTAGAGTGCCTTCTAGTCCAGCACACAGAGTCATGGCTAGTTTATGCTACGCACATAATCATTAATAGGTGGTTTAAATATGCACAAGGGATATGCAATGTATTATCATGTAGAGATGTCTGAAATTAGCCGTGTCAACTTGCAGATAGGGTTACACAATGAAAAAGTACAAGATGTATGTGGCAATTTCATGGAACGTCGCAAAAAAAGGAGAGGCGGCGGTGAGCCTATACAATGTGCTATGGTAGGTCACTCCTCCATTGTAATCATCATGACATGTTATTTGTATGTCAGTTCTATTGGCCAAGTTTCTTAGGGACAGTTATTACGAGTTATCCTAAGAAAATAAGCACCCCGTGAATATAAGCTCCAGGTAATAAGCCAACCAGTTCTTTTCATTGCCTTCCTTTTCAACTTATCTTTGGTATGATCAGTGAAAAGTCTAGATTGCATTATATTTTTTCATTTTGCTGCCCATATGAAAAATAATTTGACTTGCAAACATCACAAATTGAACCCAGTGCGGTAATTAATATGATAGGAAAACAGACCATCACTATTTGTTCAAAATGCAAATACAAAGATACCATCTACTTGGCACAATCTACTTTGGTCAATGTCTTCCATAGAGATTCAATTGCCTAATTTAAATGAAGAACGCATGACCCGCATTTAAATGAAGAACAATTATTTATTGAAATTCGATGGTCCAAGTGGCTGGTTATTATCATATAGCAGCACCACCTGAAAGCATCATATAGGAGCAACATCTCATAGCAACTCATCATATAGCAGTAGCAGTGTGCAATTCATCATATACCAGCAGCAACTCATAGCAATTCATCATATAGCAGCAGGAGGAGTAGCTCATAGCAATTCATCATATAGCAACAGCAGGAGCAGCTCATAGCAATTCATCATACAACAACAGCAGGAGCAACTTATAGCAACTCATCATATACCAGCAGCAGCAACTCATAACAATTCATCATATAGCAGCAACAACTCATAGCAATTCATCATATAGCAGCAGTAGGAGCAGCTCATAGCAAGGCATCATATAGCAGTAGCAGAAGCAGCTCATAACAATTCATCGTATAGTGGATCAGAATGAAAATTTGGCAAAAAATCAGAGGAGATCCTCACCTTGTTGGATGAGCTCATCCTTCAACAGCACCTCAAGGCCACGGCCTAGGAGGAGGGGAGGGGGAACAAGGTGCCTTCTGCTGCAGTGTGGCATCAGCCGTAGTTGTGCAGCGCCTGCTGGAGTAGTGCGTTGGACGGACCACAGTGGAGCAGCTGCTGGAGACCATGAGAATGAGGGGCGGCTCCAGAGGGAGGAGCAGCCAGGGAGATTTTCCCCTACCTGCCGGCCATGTAGCCTAGCTGGACAGAGCATCATCGAGGACCAGGCCAGATGGGACCATAGGCGACGGCTCACTGGAGGAACCCTAGGGCTACAGGCAGGGGATCAAGGTAGAGGGAAAGGGGAGAGGAGATGCAAGCGGGCAGGGCAATGAACGCTTGCGTGTTTGTTTTTTACTTGAGTGTCAGGTGTGATGCGGGCGTGAGCAGTTGCATTTTGTGTGTAACATAGGCAAACAATAGAGTCATTTCACTATTCGCCTTCCCTTCAATTTTTAGTGAGCTTCTACCTGAAACACCCCCCTCCAAAGCAAAATAAGTTAAGCCCAAGCCCATAACTCAAAAATGACTTCTTTACATCTTTTATGGCTTATTTTGATAATAAGCCCTGAAAAGGCGGAATCGAACTGGCCCTTAACCTGCAATTCAATTGTGTGTGCAATGATGAATCACTCCTTCCTGCTATAGTGTACATTTAGGCATCATCATACATGGCATAACCTAATACATGTGCATTCCATTGTAGAATCTGGAATATGCAATGTTTATGTTAATTCATACGTTGCACATGATGTTTAAATGCCCCTTAAATCTGGTCAGTCAAGTGATGGTCTGTAAGCCTCCTTCTTTGCTTCTTTTCTTGATATGTAAGATTTGCTCACACATCTGTTCAATTGTTGTTTGCACCGGCCAGCCATACTAGGACTGTTTGCTTTCATTACTTGTTGTTCTTGACCTAACACTCTAACAAAGCTTTTCAACGATTTAAACACTAAGGGCTGCTGTAGTGGGGCCTGGTCTAACTCATAGGTGACATAAAGGTTTGGCTGTACACTAAAGTAGGCTCTCCAAGAGTACCTGGAGATCCAGTTCGAAGGTATGCCTAGTTTTTACATAGTGCAGACATAGTAAATGCTCATTTCATTGTGTGCAAGTGCAAGAGATGTGGCATGTTTCATTATGTGGTATTGTTTTGTTATAATCTCATCCTTTTGTGTTGTTCACACACTGGAAAGTATGCATATTTATCTTCCAAGGAGACGAGTAACTAGTTTGTGTCACCTTGCAGAGGGGGTGCAATGAAGATAAGATTGAGGATTTCCAAGTACAATATGTTAGGAAGGAGCCTTGCAAGAGAAGTAGGAGCTGCGCTGAGCCTGTTCAACCAGTTAAGGTAAGTCACTGTATCCAACTCAACAATTCAATTCCTTGTTTGCTCCAGGCATAGTTATTTTGCTCTTTTCAATTGCTTTATTTGTCCTCAGTTAATGAGATGCCCAAGCAATGATGCCTGATGTTGGGTACTTGTATAACTATTAGTTGACATAATTAAAGGCCTTACCATTTAATTACTCTGGCGAAGTGTGCCTGAAGCTTTGAAGTCTATTAACAAACTATTATTGCATGAGGCTCAAAATCTAGTTTATACTAGGCTAATGATTGCATAGTTTTGCTTGCTATAGTAGGTTTGTATGAATCCCTCTGTTGTTCATTATGCTCCCTAAGACTTTAATTGAGCTACATAATGGCCAACAACTTTCTTACTTATACGCAACATGATGTCTGAATTTGTAACTTGTTTGTGTTTTGGATTGGGCCCCAACATCATGCTCCTCTGGTGAGCTAAGAGAGATTTCTGTATGTAGGCTGCACAGACTACCTTTTTTATAATTTTTAAAATATCACCTGCTTATGCTTCATGACGTGTGACATTATTGTTAGTCCTGTTTTGCCATGTACAAAATAGTCTGTCTTGCTCGCTTCACTGTTGTAACTATATTTTTGCCCTAATCATGTGTACTTACAGAAACATTTCAGGATGAAGTGACATCAACACAAAGATCTGCGAGCAATGCGGCATGGCCGTTACCGAATGATTCTCGATTGGAATTGGAATGTGTTGATGTTCTCGAGCATCAACTAGAGGTGGCAAGACAACGTGTACATGATTCTCAACGTACGATCAACAAGTTGAGACTGGACTTGCAGGTATTAGATGCAGGAGTCAAAAAATGAAACAAGACACTGAGGTAACCAGGAAGGAATTGGAGATTTTACAAACTGAAATTTGTGCTATCTGTCCAGTGTATGTTCTGTTGATGCGTGTCCATGATGTATGAGCTTTATTTGTCCAGTGTATGTAATTTGCTGTTTGTGTATGCTTTATAATCACTGGTGCTGAACTATAATGCCCAGTGGGTATATTCGGCTGTGATTTCTTTACTGTATAGTGTAGGATTATTCTACGTTTCTATGCTTTTTATTGTATAGTGTATGTTTTTAGAGGCGATGGTATAGAGTAGGATATTTCTTGAATATGCTATATCGTTGAGACGGGGGCCAACACGCCCGAACATTTCCTGGATGCCATACAAACGAACAAACATGTGCAGTCAAAGCGGGCCTTAATTGGGCTGGTCAAAATAATATTAAGTGGATCCCAAATGGGCCCACCGTAACAACGACTCTTAGCAGGCCGTCAACAAGCCTGAAGCTCGATAGGGCCGTATAAATGGAAATGGCCCACGGGGCTTTAGTAGGCCAAAATAAATGTCAATTTTGTCTCGGCCCTTTTACTTTAAGGGCTAGTAAGAGGCCCAAAGTGTTATGGTCCAGAGGAGGCCCAATTTGCAAACTAGGCTTTTAACAGGCTGAAAGTCGCGTTGGGCTGAAATGATGCCCTGCAGAACATGGGACCCTAATGGACCTAAAGTCAAAGGCCCAACTGTTGTGCGGGCCCTTAATAGGCCGAGAGACAAAATGGGCTAAGGGCTGGCCCATTTACCAAATGGGCCGAGGAGAGGCCTAAAGTCACAGCGGGCTAGAATTGTCCCAACTGCAGAATGGGACGAGAAAAGGCCGAAATACGTTCCGAGCCGTTAACGGGCTGGAACTGATGATGGGCTACTAACAGGCCGAAAGAAGCTCAGGCCGCAATTGGGCCCAAAAACATAGCGGGCCGTTAACGTGCTTAAAGTGACGATGGGCTGGAAATTGTCGAATCTAGAATGGGCCTTTGATGGGCCAATTCTATGTACCTTGCATGGACCGTACTTGTAAATGGGCCTGACTCAAGTAGGCCTCTAATGGGCCGGCCCGCTTATTTTGACAGGCCCAGCCTTTTCACCGGAATGGGCCTCTGTTGGGCCATGCCATGTGTCGATGTATCATAGGCGCCTCCTGTACAATGAGTGGATGACATCTGTCCGAATGTTGAGCCGGCACGTGTTTCCTCCGGCCAATGAGAATTTTACACATGGAAAATTCCCATTGGTCTGGGCTGTTAACGGGTTATCGGATCCAAAACCGGACCCGATAGCTTAACGACATCCTGTTATGGTGGATGCCACGTGTCGGTCACCCTTGACGAAAGCACTTCTAGGACGCAGGATTTATCATCATGGAAGTGGACACTTCCGTGATGATAATTTTGGTAATGTCATGGAACACTTCTATGACAGCACAAGTATGACTATCTTGATTTTGTCATAAATTTGTCATGGATGTACATGCATGACAGAAAACATGACCTACTGTGACAAACACGTATCATCACGAAAGTATCTTTTTTGTAGTGAATGCATGTAACCTGCTACTCAAATGGACGTTTTAATGCATTCCAAACGTATATACTACCACTTCAATATGAACTAAATTCGAATTCGTTTCTCTATTTGAATTCATTTATCTATTTTAATAAGATCATGATTGTTGTGAAGTTAAACCATTTGAATTCATTTATCTATTTTAATAAGATCTACAATCATCATTATTGTCAAGTTAAGCCATCGTTTGTGTATTATCTTCAGAGCACACCATATGATTACTACCGAGTTAGATATGAACTATGTGTACTATATGAACTCGAACTCAATTTTTTGAATCCACTTTATGTTGATTTCAAATCACAGTACATTTCAAGCTCTAGCTAGATCTTCATAATCTAAACCATGTCTCATATGTATAATGTGTTTATCACATAATGTAGGGTGCCCCACCCCCTACGCCTAGAAGTATTTAGATGTGAGTTGCAAATGCCAGGCATTACCACAAATTCAAATAAAATCTGAGATTGTTCGATATATAGTATGGTTTACATTATTTGATATTTAGTTGTGAGCTACAAACGCCACACATTATCACAAATTCAAATAAAATGTGAGATTGTTTGATGTATAGTATGGTCTAGAATGTTCAATATTTAGCTGTGAGTTACAAACACCACACATTATCACATTATGGTATAACATGTCCAGAACCACACCACGCGTATCCCCGCTATACTCATGCATGCATATGTTTATAACACCATGATCTCCTATTCAAATATACGAATCCACTTTCATATCGAATTATGATCTTTTTTAGTCTCTTACACCCACACAATCCTCTAACCTTTGTAACTAGCACTAACTTTCTCTCGTGCATGCACACGCCCTCCTCACCCTCCCCTCCCTCAGCATTCTATCCATCACACACATTCATTTTATTTTCTTTAGGTTGTTCTCCCACGGTCTCCACAACTCCTTTCAGACACACACCGATCGATAAACCTCTCCAGCAATGTCTGTCTACAACATACACACGCACGTTCCATCTCCTCCTTTCTGTGTCCGTGCCTCGTGTCTCTCATACAGTCCCACACACGTGTAAACTCTCGCCCCTCTTTTCATCGATCTCACAATCGCACGCTCCTCCCCCTATCTAGCAAGTAGGCCTCTCGCACCACCTCCTAGCTCCATTCTCTCTGTCTATCCATCTCGCTAGGCCTTATTTGCCTCTAAAAAATGGATGTCCACTGACCGATCTCCCGCTATACATATAGCTAGCTAGGTCATTATAACTTATTTTTCCCACACGTCGATCGATCTACCTCATTAGTTATGTCTCTCCCTTCCTCCGACAAACAACAATTGATCTACCGATCTAGTTAGGTCTGCTTACCAAACACATGGTCCCCCTTCATCATCCATGCATGCGTCCCGACACATCTATCACGCACATGCACACACAGAAACACGTCCCCACTCTTATTGATAATATTGCCGTTCTACACTCAGTTTGTCTAGTAGGCCTCTCCCACCATCTTCGAGAAGAAACTCCATCACCCATCCAGCACTCTACCCCTCTCCCTCCCTCCCTCCCTCCCTCTCTCTCTCTCTCTGTAACAACCTATTCCCCGTCCTTCAGTTATGTATGGATGTCAAACGATCTCCCTCAAGACATAGTTGGGTCTCTCCTTCTCAACACATATACGAGTTGATCTACCTTTCTAGTTAGGTCTCTGCGTCCCTCCTCCCCCCACATACCGATACATCGAGCGCTCTAGTCATGTCTCCCTGCCACACACAAACTTGCCATGTGCCCTCTGACGTTCCCGTAGGTCAGTCGCCCTATATCTTGGACTTGCACACACACAATTTCGATGGCTCTGTTCATCGATCTCACACCCACCCACTTGATCCTCTCTTCGACTCTATCCATATCTATGACCCCTCCCTTCTCATGGATCGCCCCCTCTATATATGATATAGATAGGCCTCTATTTCACACACACATTGCATGTGTCAAATTTTTGTTTGAAATATCATCGGCACATATTCCCACAAATACATTCACGAAATCACCCCTCCCCGAATGAAAAACACTCATGAACGCACACGCCATCTGTCTAGGTTTGTATCTCTCTCTCACACACCCAGGTAGGTGGGGGACATGCACGAAGAGAAGAGGTGCATGCACGACGCACGTACTCCCGTCTCTTTCCCAACCACACCCGCGCGGGTACATGGTGGAGCTCATTTCTGTACGAAAAGGCAGCCCACGTGGCAATTTGACACGTGTACTGGTTGTCCACTTGATGGAGGATCATGTACCACGGGTGAACAAACAAATTGTGACTTGACGTGTTATGTTAAAAAGAGGCAAACCATGTGGGGCCTACCTTAGAGGCAAGGATCTATACACTGGAGATGCTCTGTACGTATAACTTTTGATGTGCTTGTCAACTCGCAGAACAAGGAGAAGCTTTCTTAGTACGCCGTCTCTCCCGCCCACGGGAGCGGTGGATCACAGGACGAGGTGAAGCTTGCTTACAACGTCTTAGGCCCGCTCCCTCGTGCACATGTGCGATGGCTCGCAGAACGAGGAGAAAATTTTACTACTCCCTCCGTTTACTCCTCGTCCCTACCTTGGTTAGAGAGATTATAATACTGTTTGAAATATATGTTGGGGAACGTTGCAGAAAATTAAAATTTTTCCTACGGCTTCACCAAGATCCATCTATGAGTTCATCTAAGCAACGAGTCAAGGGAGAGAGTTTGCATCTACATACCACTTGTAGATCGCGTGCAGAAGCTTGCAAGGTGATGATGTAGTCGTACTCGACGTGATTCGAATCACCGATGACCAAGTGCTGAACGGACAGCACCTCCGCGTTCAACACACGTACGGGACGGGAGACGTCTCCTCCTTCTTGATCCAGCAAGGGGGAAGGAGAGGTTGAGGAAGACAGCTCCACCGGCAGCACGACGGCGTGGTGATGGTGGAGAGGCAGTACTCCGACAGGGCTTCGCCAAGCACACAACGGAGGAGGAGAGGTGTTGGGGAGGGGAGGGCTGCGCCTTGGAGGGTGGTCCGGCTGCCCTCCCCTCACCCCTCTATTTATAGGGGGAAGGGAGAAGGGGCCGGCACCCTAGAACCCATCTAGGGGGGGGGTGCGGCGGCCTAGGGGAGAGGGGAGAGGGTGGCTTGCCCCCCAAGCCAAGGGGGCGCCCCCTCTAGGGTTCCCCCCTCAACCCTAGGCGCATGGGCCCAAGGGAGGGGGTGCAGCCAGCCCACCAGGGGCTGGCTCCCTGCCCCATGCAGCCCATGTGCCCCCCCGGGAGGGGTGGCCCCTCCCGGTGGACCCCCGGAACCCTTCCGGTGGCCCCGATACAATACCGGTATGACCCCGAAACTTCCCGGTGTCCGTTTGACAACTTCCCATATATAAATCTTTACCTCCGGACCCTTCCGGATCTCCTCGTGACGTCCAGGATCCCATCCGGGACTCCGAACAATATTTGGTAGTCACATACTAGTCTTCCTAATAACCCTAGCGTCACCGAACCTTAAGTGTGTAGACCCTACGGGTTCGGGAGACATGCAGACATGACCTAGACGCTCTCAGGTCAATAACCAACAGCGGGATCTGGATACCCATGATGGCTCCCACATGCTCCTCGATGTTGTCATCGGATGAACCACGATGTCGAGGATTCGATCAAACCCTGTATGCAATTCCCTTTGTCAATCGGTACGTTACTTGCCCGAGACTCGATCGTCGGTATCCCAATACCTTGTTCAGTCTTGTTACCGGCAAGTCACTTTACTCGTACCGTAATGCATGATCCCGTGTCCAAGACCTTGGTCACATTGAGCTCATTATGATGATGCATTACCGAGTGGGCCCAGAGATACCTCTCCGTCATACGGAGTGACAAATCCCAGTCTCGATCCGTGTCAACCCAACAGCTACTTTCGGAGATGCCTGTAATGCACCTTTATAGTCACCCAGTTACGTTGTGACGTTTGATACACCCAAGGCACTCTTACGGTATCCGGGAGTTACACGATCTCATGGTCGAAGGAAGAGATACTTGACACTGGCAAAGCTCTAGCAAAACGAACTACACGATCTTTTACGCTATGCTTAGGATTGGGTCTTGTCCATCACATTATTCTCCTAATGATGTGATCCCGTTATCAACGACATCCAATGTCCATAGTCAGGAAACCATGACTATCTGTTGATCACAACGAGCTAGTCAACTAGAGGCTCACCAGGGACATATTGTGGTCTAAGTATTCACACATGTATTACGATTTCCGGATAATACAGTTATAGCATGAATAAAAGACATTTATCATGAACATTGAAATATAATAATACTTTTATTATTGCCTCTAGGGCATATTTCCAACAGTCTCCCACTTGCACTAGAGTCACCAATCTAGTTACATTGTGATGAATCGAACACCCATAGAGTTCTGGTGTTGATCATGTTTTGCACGCGAGAGAGGTTTAGTCAGCGGATCTGCGACATTCAGATCCGTGTGCACTTTGCAAATCTCTATGTCTCCATCTTGAACATTTTCACGGATGGAGTTGAAACGACGCTTGATGTGCCTGGTCTTCTTGTGAAACCTGGGCTCCTTGGCGAGGGCAATAGCTCCAGTGTTGTCACAGAAGAGTTTGATCGGCCCCGACGCATTGGGTATGACTCCTAGGTCGGTGATGAACTCCTTCACCCAAATCGCTTCATGCGCTACCTCCGAGGCTGCCATGTACTCCGCTTCACACGTAGATCCCGCCACGATGCTCTGCTTGCAGCTGCACCAGCTTACTGCTCCACCATTCAACATATACACGTATCCGGTTTGTGACTTAGAGTCATCCAGATCTGAGTCGAAGCTAGCATCGACGTAACCCTTTACGACGAGCTCTTCGTCTCTTCCATAAACGAGAAACATGCCCTTCGTCCTTTTCAGGTACTTCAGGATATTCTTGACCGCTGTCCAGTGTTCCTTGCCGGGATTACTTTGGTATCTTGCTACCAAACTTACGGCAAGGTTTACATCGGGTCTGGTACATAGCATGGCATACATAATAGATCCTATGGCTGAAGCATAGGGGATGACACTCATCTCTTCTTTATCTTTTGCCGTGGTCGGTGACTGAGCCGAGCTCAATCTCACACCTTGTAACATAGGCAAGAACCCCTTCTTGGACTGATCCATTTTGAACCTCTTCAAAATCTTATCAAGGTATGTGCTTTGTGAAAGACCTATGAGGCGTCTCGATCTATCTCTATAGATCTTGATGCCTAATATATAAGCAGCTTCTCCAAGGTCCTTCATTGAAAAACACTTATTCAAGTAGGCCTTAATGCTGTCCAGAAATTCTATATTATTTCCCATCAAGAGTATGTCATCTACATATAATATGAGAAATGCTACAAAGCTCCCACTCACTTTCTTGTAAACGCAGGCTTCTCCATAAGTCTGCATAAACCCAAACGCTTTGATCATCTCATCAAAGCGAATGTTCCAACTCCGAGATGCTTGCACCAGTCCATAAATGGATCGCTGGAGCTTGCATACTTTGTTAGCGTTCCGAGGATCGACAAAACCTTCCGGCTGCATCATATACAGTTCTTCCTTAAGATGCCCGTTAAGGAATGCCGTTTTGACGTCCATTTGCCATATCTCATAATCATAGTATGCGGCAATCGCTAACATGATTCGGACGGATTTCAGCTTCGCTACGGGAGAGAAAGTCTCGTCGTAGTCAATCCCTTGAACTTGTCGATAACCCTTAGCGACAAGTCGAGCCTTATAGATGGTAACATTTCCATCCGCGTCCGTCTTCTTCTTAAAAATCCATTTGTTTTCTATCGCTCGCCGATCATCGGGCAAGTCTGTCAAAGTCCATACTTTGTTTTCATACATGGATTCTATCTCGGATTTCATGGCTTCAAGCCATTTGTTGGAATCCGGGCCCGCCATCGCTTCTTCATAGTTCGAAGGTTCATTGTTGTCTAACAACATGATTTCCAGGACAGGGTTGCCGTACCACTCTGGTGCGGAACGTGTCCTAGTGGACCTACGAAGTTCAGCAGTAACTTGATCCGAAGTACCTTGATCATCATCATTGTTTTCCTCTTTAGTTGGTGTGGGCATCACAGGAACGGTTTCCTGCGCTGCGCCACTTTCCCGCTCAAGAGGTAGTACTTCATCGAGTTCTACTTTCCTCCCACTTACTTCTTTTGAGAGAAACTCTTTTTCCAGAAAGCATCCGTTCTTGGCAACAAAGATCTTGCCTTCGGATCTTAAGTAGAAGGTATACCCGACAGTTTCCTTAGGGTATCCTATGAATACGCATTTTTCCGACTTGGGTTCGAGCTTTTCAGGTTGAAGTTTCTTGACATAAGCATCGCATCCCCAAACTTTTAGAAACGACAGCTTAGGTTTCTTTCCAAACCATAATTCATACGGTGTCGTCTCAACGGATTTAGACGGTGCCCTATTTAAAGTGAATGTAGCTGTCTCTAGAGCGTATCCCCAAAATGATAGCGGTAAATCGGTAAGAGACATCATAGACCGCACCATATCCAATAGGGTGCGATTACGACGTTCGGACACACCGTTTCACTGAGGTGTTCCAGGCGGCGTGAGCTGTGAGACGATTCCACATTTCCTTAAGTGTGTACCAAATTCGTGACTTAAGTATTCTCCTCCACGATCTGATCGTAAGAATTTTATCTTTCGGTCACGTTGATTCTCTACCTCATTCTGAAATTCCTTGAACTTTTCAAAGGTCTCAGACTTGTGTTTCATTAAGTAGACATACCCATATCTACTCAAGTCATCTGTGAGAGTGAGAACATAACGATATCCTCCACGAGCCTCAGCGCTCATTGGACCGCACACATCGGTATGTATGATTTCCAACAAGTTGGTTGCTCGCTCCATTGTTCTGGAGAACGGAGTCTTGGTCATTTTGCCCAAAAGGCATGGTTCGCACGTGTCAAACGATTCATAATCAAGAGACTCTAAAAGTCCATCGGCATGGAGCTTCTTCATGCGCTTGACACCAATGTGACCAAGGCGGCAGTGCCACGAGTATGTGGGACTATCGTTATCAACTTTAAATCTTTTGGCATCTACACTATGAACATGTGTAATATTACGCACGAGATTCATTAAGAATAAACCATTGACCATCGGAGCATGACCATAAAACATATCTCTCATATAAATCGAACAACCATTATTCTCAGACTTAAATGAGTAGCCATCTCGTATTAAACGAGATCCAGATACAATGTTCATGCTCAAACTTGGCACTAAATAACAATTATTAAGGTTCAAAACTAATCCCGTAGGTAAATGTAGAGGCAGCGTGCCGACGGCGATCACATCGACTCTGGAACCATTCCCGACGCGCATCGTCACCTCGTCCTTCGCCAGTCTCCGTTTATTCCGCAGCTCCTGCTGTGAGTTACAAATATGAGCAACGGCACCGGTATCAAATACCCAGGAGTTACTACGAGTACTGGTAAGGTACACATCAATCACATGTATATCAAATATACCTTTGGTGTTGCCGGCCTTCTTATCCGCTAAGTATTTTGGGCAGTTCCGCTTCCAGTGACCCTTCCCCTTGCAATAAAAGCACTCAGTCTCAGGCTTGGGTCCATTCTTTGACTTCTTCCCGGTAACTGGCTTACCAGGCGCGGCAACATCTTTGCCGTCCTTCTTGAAGTTCTTCTTACCCTTGCCCTTCTTGAACTTAGTGGTCTTATTGACCATCAACACTTGATGTTCTTTCTTGATTTCAGCCTCTGCTGACTTCAGCATCGAGAACACTTCAGGAATGGTCTTTTCCATCCCCTGCATGTTGTAGTTCATCACAAAGCTCTTGTAGCTTGGTGGGAGCGACTGGAGGATTCTGTCAATGACCGCCTCATCTGGGAGGTTAATGTTCAGCTGGGTCATACGGTTGTGCAACCCAGACATCTTCAGGATGTGCTCACTGACAGAACTGTTTTCCTCCATCTTACAACTGTAGAACTTGTCGGAGACATCATATCTCTCGACCCGCGCATGAGCTTGAAAAACTAGTTTCAGCTCTTCGAACATCTCATATGCTCCGTGGTGCTCAAAACGCTTTTGGAGCCCCGGTTCTAAGCTGTAAAGCATGCCGCACTGAACGAGGGAGTAATCATCAGCACGAGACTGCCAAGCATTCATAATGTCTTGGTTCTCTGGGACGGGAGCGTCACCTAGCGGTCCTTCTAGGACATATTGTTTCCTGGCAGCTATGAGGATGATCCTCAGGTTCCGGACCCAGTCCGTATAGTTGCTGCCATCATCTTTCAGCTTGGTTTTCTCTAGGAATGCGTTGAAGTTCATGTTGACATTAGCGTTGGCCATTGATCTACAAGACATATTTGCAAAGGTTTTAGACTAAGTTCATGATAATAAAGTTCTAATCAAATTATGAACTCCCACTTAGATTAGACATCCCTCTAGTCATCTAAGTGTTACACGATCCGAGTCGACTAGCCCGTGTCCGATCATCACGTGAGACGGACTAGTCATCGTCGGTGAACATTCTCATGTTGATCGTATCTTCCATACAACTCGTGTTCGACCTTTCGGTCTCCGTGTTCCGAGGCCATGTCTGCACATGCTAGGCTCGTCAAGTTAACCCTAAGTGTTTTCGCTGTGTAAAACTGTCTTACACCCGTTGTATGTGAACGTAAGAATCCATCACACCCGATCATCACGTGGTGCTTAGAAGCGACAAACTGTAGCAACGTTGCACAGTTAGGGGAGAACACTTCTTGAAATTTTTGTAAGGGATCATCTTATTTACTACCGTCGTCCTAAGTAAACAAGATGCATAAACATAATAAACATCACATGCAATTATATAGTTGTGACATGATATGGCTAATATCATATAGCTCCATTGATCTTCATCTTCGGGGCTCCATGATCATCTTGTCACCGGCTTGACACCATGATCTCCATCATCATGATCTCCATCATCGTGTCTTCATGAAGTTGTCACGCCAACGACTACTTCTACTTCTATGACTAACGTTTAGCAATAAAGTAAAGTAGTTTACATGGCGTTATTCAATGACACGCAGGTCATACAAAAAATGAAGACAACTCCTATGGCTCCTGCCGGTTGTCATACTCATCGACATGCAAGTCGTGAATCCTATTACAAAGAACATGATCTCATACATCACAATTCATCATTCATCACAACTTCTGGCCATATCACATCACATGATCAATCGCTGCAAAAACAAGTTAGACGTCCTCTAATTGTTGTTGCATCTTTTACGTGGCTGCAATTGGGTTCTAGCAAGAACGTTTTCTTACCTACGAATCACCACAACGTGATTTTGTCAACTTCTATTTACCCTTCATAAGGGCCCTGTTCATCGATTCCGCTCCAACTAAAGTGGGAGAGACAGACACCCGCCAGCCACCTTATGCAACTAGTGCATGTCAGTCGGTGGAACCGGTCTCACGTAAGCGTACGTGTAAGGTTGGTCCGGGCCGCTTCATCCCACAATACCGTTGAGCAAGAAAAGACTAGTAGAGGCAAGTAAGATGACAAAATCCATGCCCACAACAAAATTGTGTTCTACTCGTGCAAAGATAACTACGCATAGACCTAGCTCATGATGCCACTGTTGGGGAACGTTGCAGAAAATTAAAAATTTTCCTACGGTTTCACCAAGATCCATCTATGAGTTCATCTAAGCAACGAGTCAAGGGAGAGAGTTTGCATCTACATACAACTTGTAGATCGCGTGCGGAAGCTTGCAAGGTGATGATGTAGTCGTACTCGACGTGATTCGAATCACCGATGACCAAGTGCTGAACGGACAGCACCTCCGCGTTCAACACACGTACGGGACGGGAGACGTCTCCTCCTTCTTGATCCAGCAAGGGGGAAGGAGAGGTTGAGGAAGACAGCTCCACCGGCAACACGACGGCGTGGTGATGGTGGAGAGGCAGTACTCCGACAGGGCTTCGCCAAGCACACAACGGAGGAGGAGAGGTGTTGGGGAGGGGAGGGCTGCGCCTTGGAGGGTGGTCCGGCTGCCCTCCCCTCACCCCTCTATTTATAGGGGGAAGGGAGAAGGGGCCGGCCCCCTAGAACCCATCTAGGGGGGGGGTGCGGCGGCCTAGGGGAGAGGGGAGAGGGTGGCTTGCCCCCCAAGCCAAGGGGGGCGCCCCCTCTAGGGTTCCCCCCTCAACCCTAGGCGCATGGGCCCAAGGGAGGGGGTGCGGCCAGCCCACCAGGGGCTGGCTCCCTGCCCCACGCAGCCCATGCGGCCCCCCGGGAGGGGTGGCCCCTCCCGGTGGACCCCCGGAACCCTTCCGGTGGCCCCAGTACAATACCGGTATGACCCCGAAACTTCCCGGTGTCCGCTTGACAACTTCCCATATATAAATCTTTACCTCCGGACCCTTCCGGATCTCCTCGTGACGTCCAGGATCCCATCCGGGACTCCGAACAATATTCGGTAGTCACATACTAGTCTTCCTAATAACCCTAGCATCACCGAACCTTAAGTGTGTAAACCCTATGGGTTCGGGAGACATGCAGACATGACCTAGACGCTCTCAGGTCAATAACCAACAGCGGGATCTGGATACCCATGATGGCTCCCACATGCTCCTCGATGTTGTCATCGGATGAACCACGATGTCGAGGATTCGATCAAACCCTGTATGCAATTCCCTTTGTCAATCGGTACGTTACTTGCCCGAGACTCGATCGTCGGTATCCCAATACCTTGTTCAGTCTCGTTACCGGCAAGTCACTTTACTCGTACCGTAATGCATGATCCCGTGTCCAACACCTTGGTCACATTGAGATCATTATGATGATGCATTACCGAGTGGGCCCAGAGATACCTCTCCGTCATACGGAGTGACAAATCCCAGTCTCGATCCGTGTCAACCCAACAGCTACTTTCGGAGATGCCTGTAATGCACCTTTATAGTCACCCAGTTACGTTGTGACGTTTGATACACCCAAGGCACTCTTACGGTATCCGGGAGTTACACGATCTCATGGTCGAAGGAAGAGATACTTGACACTGGCAAAGCTCTAGCAAAACGAACTACACGATCTTTTACGCTATGCTTAGGATTGGGTCTTGTCCATCACATCATTCTCCTAATGATGTGATCCCGTTATCAACGACATCCAATGTCCATAGTCAGGAAACCATGACTATCTGTTGATCACAACGAGCTAGTCAACTAGAGGCTCACCAGGGACATATTGTGGTCTAAGTATTCACACGTGTATTACGATTTCTGGATAATACAGTTATAGCATGAATAAAAGACATTTATCATGAACATTGAAATATAATAATACTTTTATTATTGCCTCTAGGGCATATTTCCAACAATATATGACTTTTAGTAGATTTCAATGTGAACTACTAGTACATACTGCAAACACTGATGTATATAGACATATTTTAGCATGTATATTCACTCATTTTGCTCTATATGTAGTCCATATTGAAACGGACGTAATAGTACGCACTCTCCCTCGCCCCTCGCCCCTCTCCCACGTGGTGGACGTGCAGCAATTCATTCGGTCTCAGATAGCGGGAACGATATATACTGCAGTACCATTATTGCTCGACCTCCCGGAGAGGCGAAGAGCCAAGCGCAAGGTTAATATTTTGGAGATGCCAAGCACAAGGTTTATAGGAGAACGAGTAGTAGTGGTACTAGTAGTACGTACGAGTGGTACATACTGTATGAGGAAGAAGGCAACAAGATGTATGTTTTGCGTGACAATCTCTTCTTACTGGACGTGCTAGACCTAGTGGACCTCATTGTTGCAATGGGAGTACTCCCTATCATAGATGGCATGATTCAGAGTGGTGGGCAACGGGCATAATTCGGAGCTGCTTAGTCTTAAACCCCATGAAGAAGTCCCATCAAAAGGAATAGGCATCCTCTACACATGCTCCTATGTAAAATGAGTAAATGAGACAAAAAGAGAAAGAGACAAAGTAAAAAAACTCACCAACCTTAGATCCAGCCCTATTGTATTAGTGAATGATATTTCTACTACGTGATTGACATGGCTATATTATTAACCATGCTACGGAGGTAGAAGCGGATTTTTATTTATTTGCGGAGGTAGCAGCAGATGGATATTCCACGAGGAGTGAAATGATGGCTGCTTCCTCAGTCAAAAATAGAGAAAGGTGGGCCTCATGATTTGACGGCTTAGTAGTCATTATTACTCCTATACTCTTTTCCCATATATAATAACGACGTGGTACAATAGTGGGCTATACTTTTAATAACCATGCTCGAAGAGAAGAGGTGCACACACCCACGCACGTAGTACTAGTAGAACTCTTTGCATCTTCCCCAACCACACATGTGACACGGTGGAGCTCATTTCTGTAAGATGATGCAGCCCACGTGCACTACAAAAAAACACTTCTGTGATGATACGTGTTTGTCACAGTAGGTCACGTTTTCTGTCATGCATGTACATCCATGACAATTTTATGACAGAATCAAGATAGTCATACCTGTGCTGCCGTAGAAGTGTTCCATGACATAACCAAAATTATCATCATGGAAGTGTCCACTTCCATGACGATAAATCGTGCGTCACAGAAGTTCTTTTGTCAAGGGTGACCGACACATGGCATCCACCGTAACGGAACACCGTTAAGCTATCGGGGCCGGTTTTGGATCCGATAACCCATTAACAGCCCCGAGCAATGGGGATTTTCCACGTGTAAAATCATCATTGGCTGGAGGAAACACGTGTCGGCTCATCGTTGGGACAGATGTCATCCACTCATTGGACCCAAAGCGCCTATGATACGTCGACACGTGGCACGACCCAACAAAGGCGCATTCCTGTGAAAAGGCCGGCCCGTTTGACTTGGTCAAAAGGTGGCGGGCCGGCCCACGACAAGCCTGTTAACGGCCTGTTCGCATATAGCCCATTTACTGCCCGCTAACCCAGGGCCCGTTTATGGCCTATCCGAGTTATGCCCAGTATCGTCATTTGGGCCGTCCAATATAATTCCAGGCCGTTTTAACTTCCGGCCCATGTATGACCCATGATGTATTTTGACCCATATGAGGCCCTTAGTAACCCTCGGCCCATTAACGGCCCGTGGTAAAACTGGCCCATAGTGAACGGTGTATCACTTTATACCCATTAATGGCACGTGGTGAAACTGGCCCGTAATGAACAATGTATCACTTTATACCCATTAACGGCCGATTATTCCGTTGGGCCGTTTCCAGCCCATGTTATCTTTCGGCCTACTCAGGGCCCATTTTTTCTTGGGCTCATTTCGAGCATTCGTTTTCTTAGGGCCCATTACTGTCCTTTTCTGCTTGTGGGCCAAATTCAGCCCGTGGTTACAGTCGGCCCGTTTGTGTCCCGTTGATACATTGGGCCGTTTTCATAGCGTCATCAAATATGGCCTATTAACGATGGCCTGTTATGGCCGGCCCATGAATGGACGATTTCAACTCTCCAATTTACGGCCATAATGTGGTATGTTATTGGCCCATGTTTGGCCAGCCGATCATACGGCCCGTAGAAGACCCATTGATGATACGACCCGTAGAAGGCCCATTGTGTCTACGGCCTGTATAAGGCCCATTGTTTCGACGCCGCAGAAGGCCCATTGTTTCTACAACCCTTAGAAGGTGCATTGTTTCTATGGCCCGTAGGAGGCCCATGTTAACTACAGTAAATATATAGCCCATGGTTATTGTGGCCTAGTTTTAAAAAATAGGTTATTGCGGCCACTAGCAAACCGCGGAAAAAGAACTGCACTGACTACAAGAAAACAAATAAACAAGACAATAAGGAAATAAATAAGCAAGCAACTTACGGTATGCTATCACGGCTATTACACATATTACATCCACTGGGCATCAAAGTTCGCCACCAGTGCAAATATAGGGAACAAAGCAGCATATAAACGCCACACCAAAACAAGTCCAGAACTGAAACCACTTTAGAAGACCTCAGGAAACAGTATCCTGGGTACCCGCAATGCTGGCAAGATGCTTAGCAAGCTTATTAACTTTCTCTTGTTTGGCGCTCAAATCCTCCAGCACTTGCTGTTGCACCAGAAAGTATGCATTTGAATTCGTAGGGACTTCCTCAGTCCTTCGGCTTCCCGTCGCATAACATCTGATCGATGTCTTTCAACTTGAAGTTGAGACTCAAGAAGCTGAATTGATTCAGGCAGCAAGTTCAAAGAGCTGGTGCCAGCAGTAGTAGCCAGTAACTCGAACACTACATCAAGACAGGACTTTGGGGTTGTCTCAATGTCTTCAATATAGTTTTTATCAACTTTCTTGGAGACCAACAGGGATGTCTCACTATCTTGAACCTTATCTACATTACTTCCTTTACCATTGCATAACGGGGGTACTCTTTTCCAATATTTTATCCGCGTTCTAAAAGAGAAACAAATGCATCACAGGTTTACAATGTAGTATATGAAACTCATTTTGGTAAACCAGTTCAGTAGTAAGGTGGACAGGATAACAACATGAAACAAACATATATCTATGTAGTATGGTCACTGTATGGTCTATATCATTCTAGTTTATGTTGCCAAATCAAGATAGATACAGTTCGAATTATATCTATTTAAGACGTAGCATAGACAAAATATAACTGTGGGAAACTACATAGCAATAACAACACTAATGAGCATGGCATGAGAACATAAATTTTTATTCAATTGAAACTGAAATCAACATAGAGCAAGTTACAACAGCAAACACGTTAAAGAAACAGGTTTAAAACATACCTGTTGCGCCATGGGAGTTTCAATTGCATCCTTCAAATTTGAAATTAGTTGGTATGAGTAAATACAATGATGCAAGAGCAAAGTAGTATGAACCATAGCTACGGAACCTGACCTGAGAACAATTCTTCTTTTGCTTTAAGCGTTGACTTGGGGTTCGGAGTGGTGGTCCTCGTGCTTTGGGAACTGCAGTTGCCTTACTAACTGCTCGTGTTTGGATGCTCTGTGGTGGAGATGGTGCAGTGTCAACGGGAACTGGGTTACTATCAGCTGGGGTTGGGGTTAGAAGGGGTGTAGCTGGTTCTCTGTCCAACTGGGTAGGGGTACAATCTACGTGAGTCTGGGTTATGTGTGGTGGGGCTGGTTCTTGGGCAAGTACAACCGTGGTTCTATCTCCATCGACAGGTAACACGATCTTTTCTGAAGACCGTGTTTTTACTCCCACAGATACTGCCATCACCCCCTCCAATTTAAATGGCTGATAAACAAGAAAAGTAATTGAATGTACAGACATTGTAAGATAGACAGGCGCAATGGATAGTAGGGAAGAAAACAGGGCATGAAATAATTCACATTTTTGTTGTCTAACCAAACATAATAGCAGGACATAATTTCACATATATGATGGCTAATTAAACAGGATAGCATGACACAATTTCACATGTATGATGGCTAACTAAACATCATAGAATGACATACTTCAAAATATGATGACTATGTAAACAGGATGACATGATATAACTATACGATGTGTCTATTAAAGTGGTTGGCATGCCATAAATCACAAACATGCCGTCGATGGAAACATGATGGCATGATATAATTCACGGATAGATAACATAATTCAAAATATGATGACTATGTGAACATGATGAGATGATATATCTATATTATGTCTTTAGAAAATGGGTTGGCATGCCATAATTTAGATACATGTAGTCTATGTAAACATCATGGCATGATATAATTCAAATATATGATTTACATACTAAGGAAGTGAGCAGAGGGCAATCCCGTATATGATGTGTCAACTTAGGAGATGGCATTCACTATCGTGTATATGATGTAAAAACTAAGCATTGCAATACAACATATGCATGATATGAGTAATATAACCCCGCCAACTTTGAGCATACACCTCAGGGGGATAATAGGACTGGTCATCTACCTCTGAATCCTCCTCTGAAGAGCTATTTGTAACCACCAAGATATCTGTGTGACGCCCGGATAATTAGGCTACAGTAATCCCATGTTAATGATGCCTCGTCACCATAGTTACTGTTGTTAATCTCGTGTTAGTTCAAAATCGATTCGAAATTCGAACTTAAAATAAAGTCAAACGGTAAAGGTTTTCAAATATTAAAACTAAAATGTTGGGGTATTGCCAAATAATGCATAGGTAATTATTGTGGAGAAACCACAATTTTCTAAAAAGTTTAAATGCACTTAAATGATTAAAACAGTAGGTAAAACTATTGAATAAATGTCTTTGAATGTTATAAAATACTAAACTATTTTGATGAGGGGTAAAACTTTCTGTGAAAGTAGTTGGAATTGTAACTCTATTTTAGATATAGGTTTTACTTTTTGTAAAACTATAAATTATTAAATAAATAAAAGAAAGCAGAAAAGAAAAAGTAAAAATAAAACATAACAAAAAAAAGCCCCTTGGCCAACTGGGCCAGACGGCCCAGCTCACCGGCCAGGCCGGCCCACCTGGCCCAGTCGGCCGATCCGCCCCTGCCTTATCCCCACGAGGGGGAAACCCTAACCCGTAACCCCCCACTCCC
>NC_041388.1:260149101-260157127 GCF_002162155.2 Triticum dicoccoides
GACGGCGCCTCCTCCCCGGAGCCCCCCTCTCGCCGACACCAGCGTCCTGCCCTGCCTCTCCACCGCTGGCGCCTTTGGACCTCGTCGCGCCCCGTGGTCGTCGTCCACCCCACCAACGCAAGGCCACGGTGTCCCCCATCGCCGGATCGTCGCCGCTCCTCCACGTCGCCCAACGCCATGACGAGTTGACGACTACGTCGACCTGCTGCTCCAACGCCTCCCCGGCCCCCTCGAGCTCGCACGCGACCTTCCCTGTGAGCCCCTTGCCCAAATCCCCCTCCGCCTCCCGCTGTAGGTCGCCGCCACGCTCCGGCCCGACTGCTCGCGCCTTGTCTGGCCCCGCTCGCGCCCCGCGCGCCTTCTCCCCGACCTCACCGCGCCCGCAGACCTTCCCTCGCCCCTGTACCCGCGCCGCACGCGCCTGTCACCGGACAAGCCACGCGCCCCGCAACCCTTGGAGCCCGCCGGCGCCCACCCTATCCCCCCACTGCAATGCGCTGCTGCTGCCCTCTCGCCTCCCCTGCACATCGCACCCGCCTCCCGCGCCCATGCGCCGCGCGCGTCCGCGGCCTACTCCTGATCCTGCTTGCTGCAGGTGCTGCCTGCCCCCACCTCGCCGGCGTTGCTGCTGCCTCGCCGCCGGTGGCCGGACTGGCCCCGCCGCGCCGCTAGTCTCGCCCGAGGCCAGCGCCCGGGTTGGCCCCTGTCGGGCGCCCCCACGCCCGTTACCTGTAGCGCCCTCCCCTGTTTGCCCCCCTGGGGCCTATGACGAATGGGGCCCACGCCCAGAACGAAAATAAAAAAATTAAATAAATAAATAAATAATGAAATTAATTAATTAATTAACCAATTAATTAACTTAATTAATTCTGATTAAATTAACCAAATAGGATTAATTAACCTAATTAACTACTGTTAATTAGCTAATTAATTAGTATGACAGTGGGGCCCACCCACTAATTGATTTTGATTAGATTAATTAAACTGTTTAATTAAAATGTGTCACTAACCAGTGGGATCCACTGGTCAGGTTGATCAAGTCAACTCTATTGACTGCTGATGTCAGCATGACATCATGCTGATGTCATTAATTCATTTTCGAATTAATTAATTAATTAATTAAATTCTAAAAATTAATAAAATCTTTAGAAAATCATATCTTTTAATCCGTAACTCGGATGAAAATACTTTCTACATGAAAGTTGCTCAGAACGACGAGACGAATCCGGAAACGCAGACCGTTCGTCCGCCACACATCCCTAACCTATCGAACTCGCAACTTTCCCCCTCCGGCTCCTCTGCCCGAAAACGCGAAACACCGGGGATACTTTCCCGGATGTTTCCTCCCTTCCCCGGTATCACCTCTTACCGCGTTAGGGCACCCCTAGCACCGTGTATTGTCATGTTATGCCTTGTGATGCTTTGATTGCACTGTTATTTATTGTGTTCCCCCTCCGTTACTTCTTTCCGGTAGACCCCGAGACTGCCGGCGACCCCTAGTTCGACTATGGTGTTGACGACCCCTCTCTCTTGCCAGAGCAACCAGGCAAGCCCCCCCCCCTTGATCACCAGATATCGCCTACTCTCCTCTATACTGCTTGCATTAGAGTAGTGTAGCATGTTACTGCTTTCGTTATTCCTATCCTGATGCATAGCCTGTCCTTGTTACTACTGTTGATACCTTTACCTGTAATCCTACTTGCTTAGTATAGGATGCTAGTATTTCCATCTGTGGCCCTACCTTCTTGTCCATCTGCTGTGCCATACTATCGGGCCGTGATCACTTGGGAGGTGATCGCGGGTTTATACTATGTACTTTATACTTGATACATGTGGTGATTAAAGACGGGTCGGCTCGTAGGAGCACCCGCGAGTGGAACTTTGAGGCGGAGCGACAGGGCAGGTTGAGACCACCTAGGAGAGAGGTGGGCCTGGCCCTGGTCGGCGTTCGCAGATACTTAACACGCTTAACGAGATCTGGGTATTTGATCTGAGTCTGGCCATTTGGTCTATACACACTAACCATCTACATGGGAGTAGTTATGGGTATCCCGGCGTCGTGGTATCAGCCGAAGCCTTCGTGACGTCAGCGACTGAGTGGCGCGCGCCGGATTGGAACGTAAGCCTGCTCTTGTATTAAGGGGGCTAGTTCTGCTTCCGGCCGCGTTCGCAACGTGCAGGTGTGCTAAGGGCGATGGGCCCAGACCCCGGTGCGCTTAGGTTTAGACCGGCATGCTAACCTCTCTGTTGTGCCTAGGTGGGGCTGCGACGTGTTGATCTTTCGCGGCCGGGCATGACCCCGAAAAGTGTGTCCGGCCAAATGGGATCAAGCGTGTTGGGATATGTGGTGCACCCCTGCAGGGAAGTTAATCTATTCGAATAGCCGTGATCTTCGGTAACAGGACGACTTGGAGTTGTACCTTGACCTTATGACAACTAGAACCGGATACTTAATAAAACACACCCTTCCAAGTGCCAGATACAACCGGTGATCGCTCTCTCACAGGGCGACGAGGGGAGGATCATCGGTTAGAGTTATGCTATGCGATGCTACTTGGAGGACTTCAGTCTACTCTCTTCTACATACTGCAAGACGGAGGCTGCCAGAAGTGTAGTCTTCGAAAGGATTAGTTATCCCCTCTTATTCTGGCATTCTACAGTTCAGTCCACATATGATACCCTTATTCCATTTGATACCCATGCATATGTAGTGTAGCTCCTTGCTTGCGAGTACTTTGGATGAGTACTCACGGTTGCTTTCTCCCCCCTTTTCCCCCTTTCCTTTCTTTCTGGTTGTCACAACCAGATGCTGGAGTCCAGGAGCCAGACGCCACCGTCGATGATGACTCCTACTGCACCGGATGTGCCTACTACTACGTGCTGTCCGCTGACGACGACCAGGAGTAGTTAGGAGGATCCCAGGCAGGAGGCCTGCGCCTCTTTCGATCTGTATCCCATTTTATGCTAGCCTTCTTAAGGCAAACTTGTTTAACTTATGTCTGTACTCAGATATTGTTGCTTCCGCTGACTCGTCTATGATCGAGCTCTTGTATTCGAGCCCTCGAGGCCCCTGGCTTGTAATATGATGCTTGTATGACTTATTTTATTTGTAGAGTTGTGTTGTGATATCTTCCCGTGAGTCCCTGATCTTGATCATACACTTTTGCGTGTATGATTAGTGTACGGTCAAATTGGGGGCGTCACAAGTTGGTATCAGAGCCGACTGCCTATATGAATCCCCCTTCCACACTCCTTGGCCGAAGTCGAGTCTAGACATTACAAAACTTTTTACTAACATGGTTGTGTGCCTTACGGGCCCACGTCGCCATCTGGGTGGTATTAGGATCTTTTATTCCTCGACCTATACTCTGGGACTCTGATCTCTCTTCTATTCGGGTTAAATGATTTTGCTAAAATCTAACTCTAGGTTCTCGTTATCACTTCCTGCCGGAGAGCACCTTCATTACAGATGATCGACTGCTTCACTAGAAGATTCCAAAGATAATCTCCGTTGTTCTCTTGAGACACTTGTGCCCATCGCCTTTGCAAATTCCCTACCACTGTTATATTATTATGGATAACTACATACACTTGTGCTTTCAATCCCATTGATCTTTTTATTACAAGATACCTCGAAAATTCTCTCTATTGCTCCGAGAATACTTTGTGCCTAGTGCCTTGCAATTCATTACCCACATGAATACCTCTACGGATAAATCCTCGCACTTATCGAGTATCCGCTCATTCCCAGTTGTTCATGTGTTCCGCAAAGGACTTTGAAATACCTTTCGATATTCCAAGAATCCTCAGGAGCCTATTGCTCTTGAAAGTCTTGCTTGCTTACATTTTGGTTAATCCAATGAGTCTAGTAATCCTATTGGCATCCTTTGTCACTATCATTTTAAGTCCATTGATTCTATATGTGTGTGAATGCACGCAATCATTAGTTGATCATTATAAATTACCTTCCGGCTCAGACGTCTTTCGAACATGAGCTGGTTCTTGGCCAATCAGATTGCCATCGATCTTACCCCTAAGTCTAGTTGACTTATCCATCCTTGATGAGAGCTTTTGCTCCTGATCCCTTGAATTGAAAATCATAATTACTATGCTATTTAGATGTTGAATTATTCAAATGTTCTATAAATCGATGCATTTGCATTCTTTCTTCCTCTGATTGGGTATTGATACTCACATCAGCTCCATTGTGGATCGCCATATCCACTGTTGGATTATTATCCGACAGTGTCCTTCATAATTAATCACCTTGTGAGTTCTTTCTCCGATACATAATGCCTTTGGTAAATTGTATCCTCTCCTTTTGCCAACCATGCTCTGCTTTCGAGCTGGTGATATCTACTCTTGAAGATTGTGTTATATTTTTCCACGATACCCTAACGGGTTGATCCGATGCCTTCCTTTATATGTGTGAACTCGGAAGTTTTCACGAGTCATACTCATCTAGTATTTCACCAGGTAAAACTTTCAACACTAAGGCCTTTGTCAAAGCGAAAAGTGAAAGGAAGGTTATACATTGAAGAAGTGGGAGTCGACCTTGAACCTTGCGTTCATGCCCAGGGACACGATGTATAACTTATCATGGAAGCTGCTCATAAAAATAATTACCCCTTGTTATAAGTTCATCTTGTATCCATGGTTCGATCCTTTATGATCGTGGATTCCGACCATGTTCTCCTTTAAATACCATTTCTCGTGCAAGTTTAAGCACTTGTCTTCTGCAGAGCAATACCCCAGTCCAACCTCTACTTTGGTCCGTCATCGAGTATTACCCCCCTCTGGTATCTCGAGATTATCGAGGAACTGCATAACTTCTTATGAGTTATTCTTCAAGTATTATTTCTCACTGATTCCAAAATTTTCCCCGGGTTCTGAGTTGTTAGACACTCAAGGACACCGACAGTGAATCGAGTCTGTACTCCGAATCAATAACTATAAGTAATTTTTATTGCTTATGAGTTTAATAATCCTTCAAGTCATTCCTAGCCCGGTTGGCTATATCATTATCGTGCTAAATTTTAACTGTGCTACCTGGTCCTTCTTCCTGGAACACAACTTTTGACGGTGAGCTAAGCTTACGTCGATCTTTCTTGTCATATCTTTCACCTTGGACAACAAGCTTGATTTTGAGTTTGTGTCGTACCCATGGTTCCGATAACCTTTTGCTTCATAATTCCTTTGACTTGATGTCATCACCGATAGATTACATCTTCATGAAATCTCTCGACAAATGTGTCGAGATTAGCACCAACATCTTGGGCTCTTCCAGGATATCCATCGAATTCATGATGAGAATTACCATCTTTTCCCTCGGTGATTTATATTATCATCGACCACTTTATTGCCTTCCGTTCAACATAAACTTGTTCGTGTTTTGTGTTACACGTTGAGATCCTTGCTACCCCGCAGTTCTTCTTCTTCACCTTGGAGTATTACCATCTTTTTTGTCAAGAATGTGGTGAGAAATTTCACCACCTCTTAAGAATTCTTGATATATTAATACTTCTCGCCATATCCATTCATTCCTTGGTCCCCGTATTATTTCTAACCGGAAAACCGACAATCGAACTATGATGTGCGACTTCAAAACTTCTAGCAACCCAATTGCTTTGAAGTTAATGGTCGGCCGTTCATTCTTAGACTATTGATTGTTGAATCACCATTCTGACATTGGTCGTGCAACCCAACCCATATGTCGGGCGCACCTTTCAACCAATGTTTAACTGTGTATGTTTTTCTCGAGCATACATCATTATATCATTTGATCTGACTAATGTTATCTCCTTGTTCACATAATTGTGGAAACCCATCTTTTAGGAGTCTCGATGAATTGTCATTGAGTTCATTAGCTACCACCTTATCCCTTCGTTGGTTTAATGATGAGATTTTGTTTCGGAACACGCTACAGTAGTAAATTTCCCGAGAATCTTACAATGTCGTCTCGTCAATTTGTTCTGCACCTTTTCTTCTCACGCATCCTGAGTCTGCGGTATCCTAACACCGATCAGATCTGAATCTCGGTCAGATATGATGGTTGGAACATTTTTCCAATGAGTTATAACACTGGTCTTTTATGACCTAGTAAGGTGATGGCATGCCCAGCACACCTGGCGGGAGGACCTACTGTTATAAGTTTCCTTTTTAGCAAGGTTATTCATTCTTCCATGATGAAATTGTAAGACTTATTCTACAAGATGTTCCTGATGGATCCTTCGTGTATCCAGAGTCTGACCTTTGCTTGAAGACCATGTCAATGCTATCTCGAAGCATGTCTATGGTACTCCGATTTTCAACAAGACCATTTGGAGCCCAATGCTAAATGTTTCCTGCTCAATTATCCAAACACCGATGTATGGGCAATGTCATGAAATTTCTCTCTCCTACCTAAAGAGTTTTCTACATTATATCCTGTCATGGATATCATGCTCTGCTTGTCCTTGGGAAGGATATACCCTTGAAATATGTGTTTAAACACATTTTCCTTTCCATTGTTCTGTTTAATCTGATAATCATATTTTCCTTTCCATTGATTTGTTAACCTTCCTTGTGATCCATAGGATCTAAGCAGTAATATTCTTCTGCTTATGTAAACACCTTGGTGTACAACCGTGTTAGTAAGACCCTGTTGAAATTGTCGATAGCATTCCGGTCACCACCGATGGACGAGAACTTTGCCTATTGGTCCGCCTCGTTCAACGAGCAGGAAAATGGTTCTCTTTGTCCCTCGCCCCTGGTACCGACATTGTGCCGACATAACTGATAGGCTACCCTCTGACATGCCTTGCTATTGTGACCGTGCGAGATGTCATCGCTCCTATTTTTAACCCACATGGTGGGCCCATAACCCACAGTTCCACAGGATCGAAACCTGACTCTCCTGTACACCCCCTGTTCCCAAAGTTATTCCTCACGCGTGGCCTCGTGTGTAATTCACGAGCCACCTTCCGCTGAGATCATCAATACTGGTATTAGACACAACACTTAACTCCATTACTCTGAACCCCTTCATGCCCTGTTTCAGGCATCGAACGATTGCCTGGCTGCTTGAAACTTCTTATTGTACCTTCCAACTTTACTCTCGATGTGTTTTATTTGTTCAACTCGAGAGGTACTCCTATGCCCATTCATGGGTTAATCCCAGATTGTTACCCTTATAGCATTCTGTCCTTGCCGATCTGCCCCGTTACCTATTCATAAATACGATGAAGATCCCGAAGAAAGGATGCCGACTTCATCAGGATGACCTGAAGCAGAGAAATGGAGACATCAATGTAAAGGATCAACTACTTTGGGAAGTGCAACAAAGACCGAGAAGACCCATTAGAAGTTCGCAACCTAGTCTTTCCCCCTTACTCCCCTCCTAAATCTCGGGACGAGATTTCTTGTAGTGCAGGAGAATTGTGACGCCCGGATAATTAGGCTACAGTAATCCCATGTTAATGATGCCTCGTCACCATAGTTACTGTTGTTAATCTCGTGTTAGTTCAAAATCGATTCGAAATTCAAACTTAAAATAAAGTCAAACGGTAAAGGTTTTCAAATATTAAAACTAAAATGTTGGGGTATTGCCAAATAATGCATAGGTAATTATTGTGGAGAAACCACAATTTTATAAAAAGTTTAAATGCACTTAAATGATTAAAATAGTAGGTAAAACTATTGAATAAATGTCTTTGAATGTTATAAAATACTAAACTATTTTGATGAGGGGTAAAACTTTCTGTGAAAGTAGTTGGAATTATAACTCTATTTTAGATATAGGTTTTACTTTTTGTAAAACTATAAATTATTAAATAAATAAAAGAAAGCAGAAAAGAAAAGGTAAAAATAAAACATAACAAAAAAAGCCCCCTGGCCAACTGGGCCAGACGGCCCAGCTCACCGGCCAGGCCGGCCCACCTGGCCCAGTCGGCCGATCCGCCCCTGCCTTATCCCCACGAGGGGGAAACCCTAACCCGTAACCCCCCACTCCCCATTCCCCTCACCCCCACTCGCCCTCCCCCCCCCC
>NC_041388.1:260157754-260244537 GCF_002162155.2 Triticum dicoccoides
CGCGCGCGCCCGTCACCGGACAAGCCGCGCGCCCCGCAACCCTTGGCGCCCGCCGGCGCCCACCCTATCCCCCCACTGCAATGCGCTGCTGCTGCCCTCTCGCCTCCCCTGCACATCGCGCCCGCCTCCCTCGCCCGTGCGCCGCGCGCGTCCGCGGCCTACTCCTGATCCTGCTTGCTGCAGGTGCTGCCTGCCCCCACCTCACCGGCGTTGCTGCTGCCTCGCCGCCGGTGGCCGGACTGGCCCCGCCGCGCCGCTGGTCTCGCCCGAGGCCAGCGCCCGGGTTGGCCCCTCTCGGGCGCCCCCGCGACCGTTACCAGTAGCGCCCTCCCCTGTTTGCCCCCTAGGGCCTATGATGAATGGGGCCCACGCCCAGAACGAAAATAAAAAAATTAAATAAATAAATAAATAATGAAATTAATTAATTAATTAACCAATTAATTAACTTAATAACCAAATAAGATTAATTAACCTAATGATTAGTTAACCTAATTAACTACTGTTAATTAGCTAATCAATTAGTATGATAGTGGGGCCCACCCACTAATTAATTTTGATTAGATTAATTAAACTGTTTAATTAAAATGTGTCACTGACCAGTGGGATCCACTGGTCAGGTTGACCAAGTCAACTCTATTGACTGCTGATGTCAGCATGACATCATGCTGATGTCATTAATTCATTTTCGAATTAATTAATTAATTAATTAATTAAATTCTAGAAATTAATAAAATCTTTAGAAAATCATATCTTTTAATCCGTAACTCGGATGAAAATACTTTCTACATGAAAGTTGCTCAAAACGACGAGACGAATCCGGATACGCAGACCGTTCGTCTGCCACACATCCCTAACCTATCGAACTCGCAACTTTCCCCCTCCGGCTCCTCTGCCCGAAAACGCGAAACACCGGGGATACTTTCCCGGATGTTCCCCCTTCCCCGGTATCACCTCTTACCGCGTTAGGGCACCCCTAGCACCGTGTATTGTCATGTTATGCCTTGTGATGCTTTGACTGCACTGTTATTTATTGTGTTCCCCCTCCGTTACTTCTTTCCGGTAGACCCCGAGACTGCTGGTGACCCCCAGTTCGACTATGGTGTTGACGACCCCTCTCTCTTGCCAGAGCAACTAGGCAAGCCCCCCCCCCCTTGATCACCAGATATCGCCTACTCTCCTCTATACTGCTTGCATTAGAGTAGTGTAGCATGTTACTGCTTTCATTATTCCTATCCTGATGCATAGCCTGTCCTTGTTACTACTATTGATACCTTTACCTGCAATCCTACTTGCTTAGTATAGGATGCTAGTATTTCCATCTGTGGCCCTACCTTCTTGTCCGTCTGCTGTGCTATACTATCGGGCCGTGATCACTCGGGAGGTGATCGCGGGTTTATACGATGTACTTTATACTTGATACATGTGGTGATTAAAGACGGGTCGACTCGTAGGAGCACCCGCGAGTGGAACTTTGAGGCGGAGCGACAGGGCAGGTTGAGACCACCTAGGAGAGAGGTGGGCCTGGCCCTGGTCGGCGTTCGCGGATACTTAACACGCTTAACGAGATCTGGGTATTTGATCTGAGTCTGGCCATTTGGTCTATACGCACTAACCATCTACGTGGGAGTAGTTATGGGTATCCCGGCGTCGTGGTATCAGCCGAAGCCTTCGTGACGTCAGCGACTGAGTGGCGCGCGCCGGATTGGAACGTAAGCCTGCTCTTGTATTAAGGGGGCTAGTTCTGCTTCCGGCCGCGTTCGCAACGTGCAGGTGTGCTAAGGGCGATGGGCCCAGACCCCTGTGCGCTTAGGTTTAGACCGGCGTGCTGACCTCTCTGTTGTGCCTAGGTGGGGCTGCGACGTGTTGATCTTTCGCGGCCGGGCATGACCGCGAAAAGTGTGTCCGGCCAAATGGGATCAAGCGTGTTGGGGTATGTGGTGCACCCCTGGAGGGAAGTTAATCTATTCGAATAGCCGTGATCTTCGGTAACAGGACGACTTGGAGTTGTACCTTGACCTTATGACAACTAGAACCGGATACTTAATAAAACACACCCTTCCAAGTGCCAGATACAACCGGTGATCGCTCTCTCACAGGGCGACGAGGGGAGGATCATCGGTTAGGGTTATGCTATGCGATGCTACTTGGAGGACTTCAGTCTACTCTCTTCTACATACTGCAAGACGGAGGCTGCCAGAAGCGTAGTCTTCGAAAGGATTAGTTATCCCCCTCTTATTCTGGCATTCTGCAGTTCAGTCCACATATGATACCCTTATTCCATTTGATACCCATGCATATGTAGTGTAGCTCCTTGCTTGCGAGTACTTTGGATGAGTACTCACGGTTGCTTTCTCCCCCCTTTTCCCCCTTTCCTTTCTTTCTGGTTGTCGCAACCAGATGCTGGAGTCCAGGAGCCAGACGCCACCGTCGATGATGACTCCTACCGCACCGGAGGTGCCTACTACTACGTGCTGTCCGCTGACGATGACCAGGAGTAGTTAGGAGGATCCCAGGCAGGAGGCCTGCGCCTCTTTCGATCTGTATCCCAGTTTATGCTAGCCTTCTTAAGGCAAACTTGTTTAACTTATGTCTGTACTCAGATATTGTTGCTTCCGCTGACTCGTCTATGATCGAGCTCTTGTATTCGAGCCCTCGAGGCCCCTGGCTTGTAATATGATGCTTGTATGACTTATTTTATTTGTAGAGTTGTGTTGTGATATCTTCCCGTGAGTCCTTGATCTTGAACGTACACGTTTGCGTGTATGATTAGTGTACGGTCAAATCGGGGGCGTCACAATCTGCTTCAGCAGGTAGCATTGTCTGCTCTGAAGACCTTGTTTTCACTCCAGATTTCTCCATCACCAATTCAAATGGCTGATGCACAGGAAGAGTAGTTGAATATACAAACATTGTTGACAAAACCAATGAGAAATACAAAAAAAGGACGACATGATATAATTCACATATATGACGCTTGGCTAAACAACATGGCATTGCATAATTCACATATATAATGCCTTGCAATAAGATAGCATTGCATAATTCACATATATAATGTCTTGCAACAAGATGTAATTGCATAATTCACATATATGGTAATTAGACACTAAACAGGTGGCATTCACACAAAGCATGTCTAAACTAAGCAAATGACATAGCAATGCAAGGTACCATACGCACGATATGAGCAACATAACCCTGCCAAGTTAGAGCATGCACCTCGGGGGGGGGGGGAATAGGACTAGTCATCTGTCTCTGAATCCTCCTCTAAGGAGCTATCTGTAACCAACAAGACATGCGCTTCGTCAGATAGCATTGTCTTCTCTGAAGACCTTGTTTCCACTCTAGATTTTTCCATGACCGTGTCGAATGGCTGATGCACAGGAAGAGTAATTGAATGTACTAAAATTGTTGACAAATTTAACACGTAACAAAAAATTATGTCATGATATAATTCAAATATAAGATGGTTGGCTAATCAGGGTGGCATTGCAAAATTCACATATATGATGCCTGGCTAAACAAGATGGCATTGCATGATTCACATATACAATAAAGAAACTAAACAGATGGCATTGACACAACGCATGTCTAAACTAAGCAGATGACATCTTTGATGTATACAGTAAGCAATGCAAGGCACCATATGCATGATATTACCAACATCAGCATGCCAAGTTAGAGCGAAGACCTCATGGGGTAAATACGAGTGGTCTTCTGCTTGTGAATCCCCCTCAGAACAGTTATCTTCCTCTTGATTACGATTAGAAATGGGTGGAGGGGGGACTGCCTTTGTGCCCACCATGGAGCGACGTCTGCGTGAAATTTTATTGCCATGCAAGGCTCGTCTCTTTTGCTCTACATGTTCACTTCCATTGTGTACAATAACTGACATGCATAGGAATAAAACATAGTGAGATTATGTAAGGAGTGCATGCACAAATCCAGAGTGATGGTAGCAAACTATGGATAGACCCAAAACCAATGATAGGCAAAAAATAGCAGTTCTGGGCTGGGCCTCCGGTTAATAGGTTAGTCCCAAAAATAATATAAAAGTGGATAATAAAGCCCAATAATGTCCAAAACAATAGATAATACAGCATGGAGCAATCAAAAATTATAGATACGTTGGAGACGTATCAAGCATCCCCAAGTTTAATTCCTGCTCGTCCTCGAGTAGGTAAATGGTAAAAACAGAATTTTTGATGTGGAGTGCTACTTGGCATAATTTTAATGTAATTCTTCTTAATTGTGGTATGAATTTTCAGATCCGAAAGATTCAAGATAAAAGTTCATATTGACATAAAAATAATAATTTTCAAGCATACTAACTAAGCAATTATGTTTCTCAAAATAACATGGCCAAAGAAAGTTCATCCCTACAAAATCATATAGTTTAGTCATGCTCCATTTTCGTCACACAAGAATGCTCTCATCATGCACAACCCCGATGACAAGCCAAGCAATTGTTTCATACCTTAGCAATCTCAAACCTATAAACTTTCACGCAATATATGAGCGCGAGCCATGGACATAGCACTATGGGTGGAATATAATATGATGATGGGGGTTATGTGGAGAAGACAAAAAAGGAGAAAGTCTCACATCAACAAGGCTAATGAATGGGCTATGGAGATGCCCACCGATTGATGTTAATTCAAGGAGTAGGGATTGCCATGCAACGGATGCACTAGAGCTATAAATGTACGAAAGCTCAACAAAAGAAACTAAGTGGGTGTGCATCCAAATTGCTTGCTCATGAAGACCTAGGGCACTTGAGGAGGCCCATTGTTGGAATATACAAGCCAAGTTCTATAATGAAAATTTCCCACTAGTAAATGAGAGTGACAAAACAAGAGACTCTCTATCATGAAGATCATGGTGCTACTTTGAAGCACAAGTGTGGCAAAGGATAGTAGCATTGTCCCTTCTCTCTTTTTCTCTCATTTTTTTATTTGGGCCTTTCTCTTTTTTTTATATGGTATTTCTATTTTTTCCTCACTTGGGACAATGCTCTAGAAAATGATGATCATCACACTTCTATTTATTTACAACTCAATGATTACAACTCGATGCTAGAACAAAAGATGACTCTATATGAATGCCTCTAGCGGTGTATCGGGATATGCAATGAACCAAGAGTGACAAGTATGAAAGAGTTATGAATGGTGGCTTTGCCACAAATACTATGTCAACTACATGATCATGCTAAGCAATATGACAATGATGAATGTGTCATGATAAACGGAATGGTGGAAAGTTGCATGGCAATATATCTCAGAATGGCTATGGAAATGGCATAATAGGTAGGTATGGTGGCTGTTTTGAGGAAGATATAAGGAGGTTTATGTGTGAAAGATCGTATCATATCACAGGGTTTGGATGCACCGGCGAAGTTTGCACCAACTCTCAATGTGAGAAAGGGCAATGCACGGAACCGAAGAGGCTAGCAATGATGGAAGGGTGAGAGTGCGTATAATCCATGGACTCAACATTAGTCATAAAGAAATCACATACTTATTGCAAAAATCTACAAGTCATCAAAAACCTCGTCACTACGCGCATGCTCCTAGGGGGATAGATTGGTAGGAAAAGACCATCGCTCGCCACTCATAAGGAAGACAATCAAATAACACCTCATGTTTCAAATTTGTTACATAACATTTACCATACGTGCATGCTACGGGACTTGCAAACTTCAACACAAGCACTTCTAAAATTCACAACTACTCAACTAGCATGAATTTGATATTATTACCTCCATATCTCAAAACAATCATCAAGCATCAAACTTTTCTTAGTATTCAAAACACTCATAGGAATTTTTTTACTAATCTTGATTACCTAGCACATTAGGATTATTTAAGCAAATTACCATGCTATTTAAGACTCTAAAATTAATCTAAGTGAATCATGAGAGATCAATAGTTTCTATAAAACAAATCCACCACCGTGCTCTAAAAGATATAAGTGAAGTACTAGAGCAAAACTATATGACTCAAAAGATATAAGTGAAGCATATAGAGTATTCTAACAAATTCCAAATCATGTATGGCTCTCTCAAAAGGTGTGTACAGAAAGGATGATTGTTGTAAACTAAAAATCAAAGAATCAAATCGTACAAGACGCTCCAAGCAAAACACATATCATGTGGTGAATAAAAATATAGCTCCAAGTAAAGTTACCGATAGAAGTAGACGAAAAGAGGGGATGCCTTCCGGGGCATCCCCAAGCTTTGGCTTTTAGGTGTCCTTAGATTATCTTGGGGGTGCCATGGGAATCCCCAAGATTAGGCTCTTGCCACTCCTTGTTCCATAATCCATCAAATCTTTACCCAAAACTTGAAAACTTCACAACACAAAACTTAAAGTAGAAAATCTCGTGAGCTCCGTTAGCGAAAGAAAACAAAAGACCACTTCAAAGTACTGTAATTAACTCATTATTTATTTATATTGGTGTTAAACCTACTGTATTCCAACTTCTCTATGCTTTACAAACTATTTTACTAGCCATAGATTCATCAAAATAAGCAAACAACACACGAAAAATAGAATCTGTCAAAAACAGAACAGTCTGTAGTAATCTGTAGCTAGCGCAAGATATGGAACCCCCAAAATTCTAAAATAAATTTCTGGACGTGAGTAATTTATCTATTAATCATCTGAAAAAATAATTAACTAAATATCACTTTCCAAATAAAAATGGCAGCAGTTCTCGTGAGCGCTAAAGTTTCTGTTTTTTTAAAGCAAGATATCAAGACTTTCCCCAAGTCTTCCCAACGGTTCTACTTGGCACAAACACTAATTAAACACAAAAAATACAACATAAACAGAGGCTAAATAAATTATTTATTACTAAACAGGAGCAAAATTCAAGGAATAAAAATAAAATTGGGTTGCCTCCCAACAAGCGCTATCGTTTAAGGCCCCTAGCTAGGCATAAAAAGCAAGGATAGATCTAGGTATTGCCATCTTTGGTAGGCAATCCATAAGTGGCTCTCATAATAGATTCATAAGGTAATTTAACTTTCTTTCTAGGAAAGTGTTCCATGCCTTTCCTTAATGGAAATTGGAATCTAATATTTCCTTCCTTCATATCAATAATTGCACCAATCGTTCTAAGGAAAGGTCTACAAAGAATAATAGGACATGAAAGATTGCAATCTATGTCAAGAACAATAAAATCTACGGGCACATAATTCCTATTTGCAACAATAAGAACATCATTAATTCTTCCCATAGGTTTCTTAATAGTGAAATCCGCAAGGTTCAAGTTTAGAGAGCAATCATCAAAATCACGGAAACATAACAAATCACACAAAGTCTTTGGAATTGTGGAAACACTAGCACCCAAATCACACAAAGCATAGCATTCATGATCTTTAATTTTAATTTTAATAGTAGGTTCCCACTCATCATAAAGTTTACTAGGGATAGAGACTTCTAATTCAAGTTTTTCTTCATAAGATTGCATCAATGCATCAACGATATGTTTAGTGAACGCTTTATTTTGACTATAAGTGTGAGGAGAATTTAGCACGGATTGCAACAAGGAAATACAATCAATCAAAGAGAAATTTTCATAATTAAATTCCTTGAAATCCAAAATAGTGGGTTTAGCAACATCTAGGGTTTTAATTTCTTCAATCCCACTTTTATCAATTTTAGCATCAAGATCTAAAAACTCCGAATTCTTGGAACGCCTTCTAGGTAAAGGTGGATCATATTCAGTCCCATCATTATTAAGATTCATATTGAAAAACAAAGATTTAATAGGGGACACATCAATAACTTTTAGATCTTCATCTTTATTTTCATAGGAACTAGAAGAACACGCTCTTATAAAGGCATCTTTCTTAGCATGCATCCTAGCGGTTCTTTCTTTGCACTCATCAATGGAAATTCTCATGGCTTTGAGAGATTCATTGATATCATGCTTAGGTGGAATAGATCTAAGTTTCAAAGAATCAACATCAAGAGAAATTCTATCAACGTTCCTTGCCAACTCATCAATCTTAAGCAATTTTTCTTCAATCAAAGCATTGAAATTCTTTTGTGAAGTAATAAATTCTTTAATATTAGATTCAAAATCAGAGGGCATCTTATTATAATTTCCATAAGAATTGTTGTAGGAATTACCATAATTATTAGAGGGATTACTAGGATAAGGCCTAGGATTAAAATTTCCTCTATACGCGTTGTTACCAAAATTGTTCCTACCAACAAAATTCACATCCATAGATTCATTATTATTCTCAGTCAAAGTAGACAACGGCATATCATTAGGATTAGAAGAAACACTTTTACTAGCAAATAATTTCATAAGTTCATCCATCTTTCCACTCAAAACATTAATTTCTTCTATCGCATGCACCTTTTTATTAGTGGATCTTTCAGTATGCCATTGAGAATAATTAACCATAATATTATCTAGGAGTTTAGTAGCTTCTCCTAAAGTGATTTCCATAAAAGTGCCTCCCGCGGCCGAATCTAAAAGATTTCTAGAATCAAAATTCAATCCGGCATAAAAAATTTGTATAATCATCCACAAATTCAAACCATGAGTAGGGCAATTACGTATCATTAATTTCATCCTCTCCCAAGCTTGTGCAACATGTTCATGATCAAGTTGCTTAAAATTCATAATATCTTTTCTAAGGGAGATGATCTTAGCGGGACGAAAATACTTAGAGATAAAAGCACCTTTGCACTTATTCCAAGAATCAATACTATTTTTAGGCAAAGACGAAAACGAAGCTTTAGCATGATCTCTAAGCGAAAAAGGAAATAGCTTCAATTTAACAATATCGGTATCCACATCTTTCTTCTTTGCATATCACACAAATCAACAAAGCTATTTAGATGGGTAGCGGCGTCTTCACTAGGAAGGCCGGAAAACGGATATTTCATGACAAGACTCAGCAAAGCAATATTAATTTCACAAGATTCAGCATCGGTAAGAGGAGCAATCGGAGTGCTAATAAAATCATTGTTGTTGGTATTGGTAAAGTCACACAATTTAGTGTTATCTTGAGCCATCGTGACAAGCAAGCAATCCAACACACAAGCAAACAAAAAGCAAGGGGGCAAAAAGAGGCAAATAAGAGAGGGAGGATAGAGAGAGAGGGCGAATAAAACGACAAGGGTGAAGTGGGGGAGAGGAAAATGAGAGGCAAATGGCAAATAATTTAATGCGGGAGATAAGGATTGTGATGGGTACTTGGTATATTGACTTTTGCGTAGACTCCCCAGCAACGGCGGCAGAAATCCTTCTTGCTACCTCTTGAGCACTGCGTTGGTTTTCCCCAAAGAGGAAGGGATGATGCAGCAAAGTAGCATAAGTATTTCCCTCGGTTTTTGAGAACCAAGGTATCAATCCAGTAGGAGGCTACGCGCGAGTCCCTCGTACCTGCACATAACAAATAAATCCTCGCAACCAATGCGATAAGGGGTTGTCAATCCCTACACGGCCACTTACGAGAGTGAGATCTGATAGATATGATAAGATAATATTTTTGGTATTTTTATGATAAAGATACAAAGTAAAATAAAAGGCAATGAAAATAACTAAGTATTGGGAGATTAATATGATGAAGATAGACCCGGGGGACATAGGTTTCACTAGTGGCTTCTCTCAAGAGCATAAGTATTCTATGGTGGGTGAACAAATTACTGTTGAGCAATTGACAGAATTGAGCATAGTTATGAGAATATCTAGGTAAGATCATGTATATAGGCATCATGTCCGAGACAAGTAGACCGACTCCTACCTGCATCTACTACTATTACTCCACTCATCGACCGCTATCCAGCATGCATCTAGAGTATTAAGTTAATGAAAACAGAGTAATGCCTTAAGCAAGATGACATGATGTAGAGGGATAAACTCATGCAATATGATGAAAACCCCATCTTGTTATCCTCGATGGCAACAATACAATATGTGCCTTGCTGCCCCTACTGTCACTGGGAAAGGACACTGCAAGATTGAACCCAAATCTAAGCACTTCTCCCATTGCAAGAAAGATCAATCTAGTAGGCCAAACCAAACTGATAATTCGAAGAGACTTGCAAAGATAACCAATCATACATAAAAGAATTCAGAGAAGATTCAAATATTATTCATAGATAGACTTGATCATAAACCCACAATTCATCGGTCTCAACAAACACACCGCAAAAAGAAGAGTACATCGAATAGATATCCACAAGAGAGGGGGAGAACATTGTATTGAGATCCAAAAAGAGAGAAGAAGCCATCTAGATAATAACTATGGACCCGTAGGTCTGAGATGAACTACTCACACTTCATCAGAGGGGCTATGGTGATGATGTAGAAGCCCTCCGTGATGGATACCCCTTCCGGCGAAGCTCCGAAACAGGCCCCAAGATGGGATCTCGTGGATACACAAAGTTGCGGCAGTGGAATTAGGGTTTTGGCTCCGTATCTGATCGTTTGGGGGTACGTAGGTATACATAGGAGGAAGGAGTACGTCGGTGGAGCAACAGGGGGCCCATGAGGGTGGAGGGCGCGCCTGGGGGGGGGGTAGGCGCGCCCCTACCTCGTGGCCTCCTCCTTTGTTTCTTGACGTAGGGTTCAAGTCTCCTGGGTCTTGTTCGTTGAGAAAATCACATTCCCGAAGGTTTCATTCCGTTTGGACTCCGTTTGATATTCCTTTTCTTCGAAACCCTAAAATAGGCAAAAAAACAGCAATTCTGGGCTGGGCCTCCGTTTAATATGTTAGTCCCAAAAATAATATAAAAGTGGATAATAAAGCCCAATGATGTCCAAAACAGTAGATAATATAGCATGGAGCAATCAAAAATTATAGATACGTTGGAGACGTATCAAGCGCCGGCAGCACCGTGAGATCGAATCAAGAAGAAAATGCGGCGATTAGCGTACAACCTCTTTGGTGGCGCCGATTAGGCCGCAGCTTCATCTGAGGAAACGGTGATGATGATGCTCTTCCGGTAGTGCAGGTGAAGATGGTAGTGTGGGAATGGAGGTGGCGCGAAAGACGAGGGGAACATCGGGGCAACTCCTTGGCGGTGGAGGACAGGGTGGCTGAACCGGTGGGACGACCAGATCGACGATGGATCCTCATCCGGTACGATGGATGAGGGAGGTTGAGGTGTTGTTGTGGACGACGTCGTCGGGGAAGAGGCTCCAGCTAGGTGGCGGACAGAGGAGGGTGTGGGGCTTCGCGAGTTTTCCCGGCCTCGGTGTACGAATGGGTGGGCGGATGGAATGGGAGTAGGGAACCATGGTTTAGGGACGCGCTTGTCCGAAATGTGTGGTAAGTTACGAAAGTACCCCCACCGATTTGAGGCGGTTCTTTCGGTTCAGGGGTATCACGGGCATTTTACGTGTCGGGATTTCACAGGAGGTGGGAGTTTTCGTGCGCGTTGTAATTTTGGAATAGCAAGGCGTGGGTTGAGATGGAGGGAGTTGTCGGAGCACAATGAGACAAAGATTTATCTTAAATATTTCGGGGTGACAAGGCGCGAGTTGAAGAGGCGGGAGTTTTGCAGCACGATAGACAGAGATGCTAGCTTGAAATTTCGGCATAATAAGGCACGGCTTGAAATTTCGGGAGAACAAGCTTAATGTGTACCCAAAAAAGGACAATTTAGACTAGTATGATATACTACGTACAATGTGTTTAACACGCACAACACACACATACACCATTTGGACTAGTAAGGTACACGTGCATTGCATGCATGAGATTTGGCAACCAAATTATGAATAAACACCACATTATAGCATGTAAGCTTTGAGTCATATATGCATGATGTAGATGTTCGTTTGATTCTTATAGTTCATTTCATTCAAAATCATCTAGTTTTTATAAGAAAGCTAATCTATTTTAAGATTCATGGAATTGTGCGTTGTAAGGCATAAAGTAAAAACAAATCATGTAGAAAAACATTTGGGCAATTCTAATACGGAAGATTCTAGAACAAAGAAGAAGTGCTTGTGTTTTGAGGTTTGTGCATTATGCTTAAGTTCAACCATAGAGTCTTCTAGATTGTACATGTCGCAAAATCTGGTGGAATCTAGATGATATCCAACGGCCAGTAGTGCTCAAATTTGCTAGCTCTGCACCATCGGATTGGCCTCATCCAACGACAATCTTTCAAAGTTAAAGTTATCTGCACACTATATAAAAATATAAAATATATAATATATATAGGGGTATATATATAGATATGTGATGTGAGATCCACCCATCATCTCCAATTAGAATAGTGTGTCCATGCACGGATGCAATGTGGCCAAACGATGTCTGCCATCGGTATCTCAAATTCAAACCAGTCTGACCTTGTTCAATGTGTATACATTACAACATGCTCGTTTCCAAACCACACCGCGCAGATCTCCGTTATATTCATGCATGAGAAGTTGTTGTGACCCGTGGAAACGCATATTGTGATCACTGAACCTTTTGATAGCGATGAGTTGTTGCTGGAGTCTCTCGGTTTTCTTGGAACTTGTCTTTGGCTGCATTTGGTTCGAGAACCATCTAACGGGACCAAGGATAAGAGAAAGAGCAATGGATGGGTTTCAAACATCATGATCTCTTATTCAAATATTTGAATTCAACTTTACATTGATTATGACCTCACCTATTCTTCTACACCCACACATTGGTCTTCTCTTTATAATTGTACCACTAACTTTCTCTCGTGCATGCATGCACACACACTACCAGTCGGCATTATCCATCGCACACATGCAATCTTTTTCTTCAGGTCGGTCTCCCATGAAGGCACACACACACAACCCCCTCTCCATCATATCGGGCATTCTTTATCTCTCATGTGCATGCGCAACGATCGATGTTCCTCTATGTGTGTGTGTGTGTGTATAGCTATGTCTTTCATAATTTTCCACATAAACCGATCAATCTATATATCTAGTGAGGTCTCACCCTCTTTCCCACGTCCACATCGATCAATCTATACCTCTCTATATAGGATTACATATATAGCTAATACACCCACATTAATTATATATCAAACGCCCCCCTCTCATCATCCATGCCATTCGCTTCATCTCTGAGATGCACGCACAATGGCGAAGACAGGGGCAGCAAGGGCCCTGCCCCCCTAACATCACTATATATCGAGGCTAATATGAATGTGATCATTAGACAATTGCTGGTAAAAATGGTTTAAGTTGATGAATTGGCCCTCCTCATAAAGGATTAGCAATGCTTGGCCCCCTAGCTCATGGGACATTTTTCATGGCTTCGCCACTACGCGCAACAGCGCACGTTCTCGCCCCCTCTCTCTAAATATCAATCTCGCAGTTGTGCACTCCTTCATAGTCTCCCTCCACTCGGCCCCTCACACCATCTTCTAGCCCCCACCGGATTTTGCCACATGTACAATCTAGCAGACTCCATGGTTGAACTTAAGCATAATGCACAAATCTCAAAACAACAGTGGTTCTCCTTTGTTCTAGAATCTTCCGTATCATAACTGCCCAAACTTTTTTTCTAGTTGAATTGCCATTATTTGTTTTTACTTTATGCTTTACAACACACAATTCCATGAATCATAAAATATATTAAGGGCTTCTTTGATTCAAAGGATTCTCAAAGGAACTTTGGAGCATTCTAATCCTTAGGAATTTTTCCTATCTTGGTTGTTTGATTCGTAGGATTGTAAACCATAGGAATTTTTCCATATGATTCATTTGCACTAGATTTCATAGGAAACATCCCATCCTCTCAAACCTCTTTGAAAGAATTCTGCGTTTTTCTATGCACAATCAAACACTCGTACAATCCTGTAGGATTCAAGATGACATTCCACTCTAATCCCATGTTCTTCCTATTCCCGCGTTTTGGAAATCCTACGAATCAAAGAGGCCGTAGGTTTTTTATAAAAACTAATTGATTTTGAATGAGATGAACTATAAGAATTAAACGAAGGTCTACATGAGGCATATATGACTCAGAGCTTACATGCTATAGTGTGGTATTTATTCATAATTTGGTTGCAAAATCTGACACGTGCAATGTACGTGTTCCTTACTAGTACTTCGAGTATGTGCAAAACACAATAGCACGCTACACAGTGTCTCTCTTATAGTTCATGAAGCCATGTGGCACATGTGGAGGCGTTATCGTGACATCCTTGTGTGGATTGATCACAGTGATGTGCTGCTGGTTCCAGAAGAATGTACTCATCCTCCCTAAGCCACACTGGCGGTACATGCACGAAGCAAAGATGTGCACGCATGCCACACACGCACTCATTCCCTCGCATGCACATGCGGGTACATGGGCGGACACAATTTTGTACCAAGATCCACCCCATGTGATAATTTGACACGTGTAAAGTCCTTCACTTCATTGATAGTCAATTAATACAGCGCATGCAAATTGAGTGGACGTGAGGGCGGAAGAAAGACATTACCACTCCACTGTGCGCATGCGAGTAGTTAAACCATGGGTTGCTAGTATTACTTCCATTGGTCTCCTTCGTATTTTGTGCCAATTTTTGACAGTAACATAATATTTACGCATATGAGCAGTGTAGTCTACTTGAAATTTATGTTCCACTAAACTCATCGGGAGCCGTTTCGGGCCTCGAAACCAAAACCCATCAATTTATCTTTACCTAGTTCCCATCACATTCGAAAATACTCCCTCTGTTTCTTTTTAGTCCGCATATAAGGTTTGGTTAAAGTCGAGCTTTGTAGAGTTTGACTAACTTTATATTAAGAAATATAAACATTTACAATATGAAATCAATATTATTAGATGCACCATGAAACGTATGTTCATACTATATAGTTTTAGTATTGTAGATGTTCATATTTTTTTATATAAATTTGGCCAAACTTTGTGCAGTTTGACTTTGACCAAATCTTATATGCGGAGTAAAAAGAAACGGAGGGAGTACTAGTGCTACAATTAAGTGCAAGCCTGCTCACACCTACTAGTACGTACCAAACCTGAATGTGTTCCCACTATGCAGGTATTAGTACTAGTGCTAGTACTTAGGTTATAAAAAGGGGAACTACCTAACCGAAAATTACTCTACCTTTCCTCCTCATAAGTGCTTCTTCTTCATCCATCCTTGCCATGTCCGGTGTGCTGAGCTCTAGGTTGAGAACTACTCGTAACAAGGGAGCAGCAACCAAGGCCGCGGAGAAAAAAGAGAGGGCTCGTCGCCATGCAGAGACCTCGAAAGATCTCTCACGGGCTGGCGATGGCTCACAGGAGCGCCCTAGCCTCGGAGGCGAACATGCCGAGCTGGCAGCGCTGGAGTCGTTATCCCTCGACGGCATGCCCGATCAGCTCAATAAGCACCTCACTAAGCAGAAGGAGTTCATCCACAGCTTGGTGGAGCTGCTGAAGGAGAGCCTCGACGACATGCCCGTTGAGCTCAATAAGCAGGGGGAGTTGACGGCCGGCTTGGTGATGCTGCTGAAGAAGAGAATTGCCTCGGAGAAGAAGGCGACTAGCAAAATCCTGCAACTTCAGGAGGACAAGGTGAAGCTCTGCCACGAGCTCGACTTGCTGAAGGAGAAGAACGCCGACTGGAAGAAGCTGCATGAGTAGTAGTTCCTCGATGAAGATGCTGCAGGCCCTCGTCATGGAACAGAAGGAGGAGTTGGCGAAGCTCCGCATCAAGCACCCGGCTGCTGTCAAGGTACGTAATGCGGCCGTGGAATAGATGATGAAGGCTCGCGTCGAGAAATCTCGTGTCATGGACAAAATGAAGAAGATGGCGGAGGAGACGCGCAAGGAGATGGAGGTCGTGGAGGCGATGAAGAAGCAGTTACGACTCCGCGGCGAATTAGCTCATTTGGGGTGATAATCTTCCTTCTTCTTTTGCTCCTGTGTTTCTTCTTTTGCTTCGGGTGTTTCGCCGCACGTGTCACATTCTCTGCGAGGCATGAATAGAACAATGCTAACAATGAGATGACTAGCAAATTAGATCATTTTTATCGCCATAAGGCACTGTGATGCCGTGATTCGTGCTCCTCCGTCGTAGTACTACTCCAGTGGAAAACTTGAGTATATCACATGGTTCTTTGCTCCTCCTCAGGTCGTCGGCACATTTATACGAGCAGTGAAATCACAAGGCCCCACCTTCCAACAGTAATGAGTCGTCAAATCACAAAGGCCCCGCCTTCCAGCAGTAATGAGTCGTTAAATCACAAAGGCCCTCGCCTCTCGTGAAAAGGACCAAGCTAGAATGCCCCGCCCTCTATCCTTTTAAAAAGTGTATACATTTGTACAGTAGTAGTATCGATGGATTGCGCCATGGAGCAAAACTAACAAGATGAAATTAAAGAAAAAGGTGGTACATATAGAGAGCGCTCGTCGCCAAATTATGCATATACTATATGACACTACCGACTATGAAGGTACTAGTAACATAGACTAACTAGTCTATGTTACTCTCCACTATGACCAGCCAAAGTCGAGGCGCAGATACCAACGAGGGCATGGTTGTGTCTATACTTGGACAACTCACCCGACTGCATGCGCACCAAGCAGACGAAGCTCATGTCATGTTGGTGCCGTGTGCGGCCCGCACATTAACCAAAACCTCGCGCCTCCATCTTAGCCTCCGTGTTTTAAACTTCTCAATCTCAAGGCCAAGGAGCAACGTGAAACCCATGATAGAGCCAATCGGATGGTTGAGAACACAACAATTCTTAGCTACAGATGCGTGTGTGAGAGAGGACAAGTGCGTGCGTGCACCTCATCTAAGAGTACAAGTGTATGTGGGTGGCATCGACCTAGGGAGCAGTGATGGTGCGTGCGAGAAGTCCTGAGAGATTGGTGTAATGCGTCTGAAAAAAAGACTAGTCTATAGCTCGCCACGAGGCTATTCCTGTCAAACGCAAAGCGTAAGATATGTATCCGACGGTGCCAGTTTTTGCACGTACACAACAGTAGAAAAAGAACTAGTACGATGGAATATGCTACACCACGACCAAGAAAACATGCCGACGTTACGCCATCCAGGAATAGTGCCGCACTTCAAAACTAGAACCGTCAATAAATTTTGAGCGCGTCTCGTCACATTCCAAATTACTACTACTGCCACGCTATATTTAATTGCAAACCTGTTCACATCGATCACAACCTAAATGGTTTCCCACTTAGGAGCGTATTAGTAGTACTCGGTTATAAATACTACAATGCTAAGATGACTGCACATTCCTCCTCAACTCCTCATCCACAAAAACAATCAAGTCAATCAAGCCATGGCCAGCGTGAGTTCTGGGTCAAGATATTTCCACCAGGGAGAGGTGAGCATGGAAGAGTGATACGTCCATTTTGCATGATGCTTTTATATCGATATTTATTGCATTATGGGCTGTTATTGCACATTATGTCACAATACTCATGCCTATTCTCTCTTATTTTACAAGGTTTACATAAAGAGGGAGAATGCTGGCAGCTGGGATTCTAGACTAGAAAAGGAGCAAATATTAGAGACCTATTCTGCACACAGCTCCAAAAGTCCTAAAACTTCACGGAAGACGTTTTTAGAATATATAAAAAATACCGAGCGCAAGAAGTTCACCAGGGGGGCCACACCCTGCCCACGAGGGTGGGGGCGCCCCCTACCCCCTGGGCACGCCCCCCTACCTCGTGGGCCCCCTGGTGGCCCTCCGATGGCCATCTTATGCTATATAGAGTCTTTCGATGAGAAAAAAATCATAAGCCATCTCCTCGGACGAAACTCCGCCGCCACATATGAACGTGATGAAAACTAGCTTGACGCTATTCACATGTGTCCTCGGGAGCGCTTTTCTCTATATAAGAGTTTGTCCAGGCTTGTACTTTGCTACAAAAAGGATTGGGCCACCTTGCTGCACTTTATTTACTTTTGTTACTTGTTGCTCATTACAAATTATCCTATCACAAAACTATTTGTTACCACTTATTTCAGTACTTGCAGAGAATACCTTGCTGGAAACCGCTTATCATTTCCTTCTGCTCCTCGTTGGGTTCGACACTCTTACTTATCGAAAGGACTACGATAGATCCCCTATACTTGTGGGTCATCAAGACTCTTTTCTGGCATCGTTTCCTGGGAGTGAAGCGCCTTTGGTAGGTGGAATTTTGTAAGGAAAAATTTATATGGTGTGCTGAAATTTACTGTCACTTGTTACTATGGAAAGTAATCCTCTGAGGGGCTTGTTAGGGGTATCTTCACCCCGACTAGTAGAGCAAAGAGTTGCTCCTCAACCTACCGAACCTACTGAAAATGAAAATGTTTGCTTTGAAATTCCTTCGAGTATGATAGAAAAACTGCTAGCTAATCCTTTTGCAGGAGACGGAACAATGCATCCTGATGAGCACCTAATATATGTGGATAAAGTTTGTGGATTATTTAAGCTTGCAGGTGTACCCAGAGATGTTGTTAAGAAGAAGGTCTTCTCTTTGTCTTTGAAGGGAGATGCATTGACATGGTATAGGCTATGTGATGATACGGGGTCATGGAACTATAAACGATTGAAATTGGAATTTCATCAGAAGTTTTATCCTATGCATCTTGTTCATCGTGATCGCAATTATATATATAATTTTTGGCCTTGCGAAGGAGAAAGCATCGCTCAAGCTTGGGGGAGGCTTAAATCAATGTTATATTCATGCCCAATCATGAGCTCTCAAGAGAGATGATTATTCAAAATTTATATGCTCGGCTTTCTGATAACAATCGCACCATGCTCGATACTTCTTGTGCTGGCTCTTTTATGACGAACATTATTGAATTCAAATGGAATTTATTGGAAAGAATTAAACGCAACTTTGAAGATTGGGACCTCGACGAAGGTAAGGAGTCAGGTATGACACCTAAGTTCGATTGTGTTAAATCTTTTATGGATACCGATGCTTCTTTCTGTGAATCTTTTGCTACTTATGTTGATCTTCCCAAGGAGAAGTGGTTTAAACATCATCATCCCATAGAAGTAAAAGTAGCTTCACCTATTAAGGTTGAAGAAAAGACTATCACTTATAATGATCCTATTGTTCCTACTTCTTATGTTGAGAAACCACCTTTCCCTGTTTGGATAAAGGATCATGCTAAAGCTTCAACTGTGGTTCGTAAAAGCAATATTAAAACTTATACACCTTGTGAGCAAATTAAAGTTGAACCTAATATTGCTATTGTTAAAGATATCTTGTCTGATAATATTGATGGGCATGTTATTCATTTCCTTGATGAGACTGCTAGAATTGCTAAACCTTGTGCTAAAGATAAAAACAGACATGTGGTAGGCATGCCTGTTATTTCTGTTAAAATAGGAGATCATTGTTATCATGGCTTATGTGATATGGGTGCTAGTGCTAGTGCAATACCTTACGACTTATAAAAATAAATTATGCATGATATTGCACCTGCTGAGATAGAAGATATTTATGTCACAATTAAACTTGCCAATAGAGATACTATTTCACCAATGGGAATTGTTAGAGATGTTGAAGTCTTGTGTGGGAAATCTAAATATCCTGCTGATTTTCTTGTTCTTGTTTCCCCACAAGATAGCTTTTGTCCCATTATATTTGGTAGGCCCTTCTTAAACACTCTTAATGCTAAGATAGATTGCAAAAAGGATGTTGTTACTATCGGGTTAGATGATATGTCTCATGAATTTAATTTCTCTAAATTTAGTAGACAACACCGTGAAGAAGAATTACCTAGTAAGTATGAAATTATTGGTCTTGCTTCTATTGCCGTACCTCCTAGTGATCCTTTAGAACAATATTTGCTAGACCATGAAAATGATATGTTTATGAATGAAAGAAGGGAAATAGATGAAGTATTCTTTAAACAGGAACCTATTTTGAAACACAATTTTCCTATTGAAATCCTAGGGGATCCTCCTCCACCCAAAGGTGATCCCGTGTTTGAGCTTAAACCGTTGCCTGATACTCTTAAATATGCTTATCTTGATGAGAAAAAGATATATCCTGTTATTATTAGTGCTAACCTTTCAGAGCATGAGGAAGAGGGATTATTGAAAGCTCTGAAGAAGCACTGTGCTGCTATTGGGTATACTCTTGATGATCTTAAGGGCATTAGTCCCACTCTATGTCAACGTAAAATAAATTTGGAAGAAGATGCTAAGCTAGTTCGTGATCATCAACGATGGCTGAATCCTAAAATGAAAGAAGTGGTAAGAAAGGAAATACTAAAGCTCCTTGAGGCAGGTATAATCTACCCCGTTGCTGATAGTTAGTGGGTAAGTCATGTCCATTGTGTCCCTAAGACGAGAGGTATTACTGTCGTTCCTAATGATAAAGATGAATTGATTCCTCAAAGAATTATTACAGGTTATAGGATGGTAATTGATTTCCGCAAATTAAATAAGGCCACTGAAAAGGATCATTACCCCTTACCTTTTATCGATCAAATGCTAGAAAGATTATCCAAACATACACATTTTTGCTTTCCAGATGGTTATTCTGGTTCCTCTCAAATACCTGTGTCAGCCAAGGATCAATCAAAGACTACTTTTACTTGCCCTTTTGGTACTTTTTCTTATAGACGTATGCCTTTTGGTTTATGTAATGCACTTGCTATCTTTCAAAGATGCATGATGGCTATATTCTCTGACTTTTGTGAAAAGATGTGTGAGGTTTTCATGGATGATTTCTCCGTCTATGGATCTTCTTTTGATGATTGCTTGAGCAACCTTGATCGAGTTTTGCAGAGATGTGAAGAAACTAATCTTGTCTTGAATTGGGAAAAGTGCCACTTTATGGTTAATGAAGTGTAGCGACCCGACCTCAAACGGTCAAGTCTCTATGCTTCAGTGTCATCCCTGGATCGGTAATGCTGACACACATAGTACTCGAGGATTTATAACAGAGTAGCAATCACATACTTATTACATGGAATGTCTCAAAAGAGAAATTATTACAATAAATATGGCTTAAGGCCATCTAATACGATAACAGCAGAAGGCTTGGAAGATAAAGTGAGTCCATCAACTCCAACGACATAGCTGAGCTGCACGGCAACGACCTAACGAACCTTACTCTTCATCTGAAAAGTCTGCAACATAATACGTTGCAGCCCGAAAACGGGTCAGCACATGGAATATGCTGGCAAAGTAACACAGTAGAGCAAGAACAGAATAATGCTATCACTACATGCATATTTGGCTGGTGGAAAGCTCTATGGTTATAGTTTTTGCGAAAAGCCATTTTTCCCTACAACAAAGGAATAGATTTTATTTAACTATCATGGTAGTTGAAACATCATTGAGAAGGTTCCTCCAACTCAATCCCAATTAAAGTAATTAACAACCCAACAATATTAATTTAGAGTGATGAGATACTTATGATACTCCAAGTACTAGATACTCAAGATGTCCATAACCGGGGACACGACTAACCATGATTAGTTTATACACTCTGCAGAGGTTTGCGCACTTTTCCCCACAAGACTCGATCTCCTCCGTTGGATTTCTCGCACTACATGGTGTTTGAGAAACGGATGACCGAGACACAGTCTTTCAGAAGCATTAACCCCTTACTCCGGGCAGACCATACCAAACCTACATCCCTCTACCTGCTGATCCACCTCTTCGGGAGCTTCACGCAACTTACTCAACTATGCTAGAGCCCATAATAGCTTGTGGCTGCACACGGAAGTTTCTAGCATGAAAATATCTCAGTTCCCTTTGAGCCTGAGTGGCGGACCATAGGTTTATCACACGGGTACTCCGGGATATCCTAGGACAACACTGGATTCCCCAGGTGCCCAACAAACAATCCACCCAAATGTGTATTCAAGTTGCCACCTTATGTTGAACCATTAATTAACAATCTCACATCTATCATGGATTTCACTCACCCAAACCACGTCTACGAGCATAGCATAGCAATATAAGCAACATGTAGAAGTAACACCCAAGGGTTTGATAATAACAGGGCAATAGGTTCTACCTCATCAACTACTTCCCAACCCACATGTTAAATCACAATCTAACCATGCAATGTTTGAGGATTGGAACTAATGCACAAAAAATGGGTGATAAAGGGGTATGATCAAAGTGTTACTTGCCTTGCTGATGATCCGCAAAACCTAGGGACTCGTAGTAGCACGCTTTGCACTCCGGATGTTCTATCGCGAACAAACAAAAGCATACATAAGCACAATCAAGCAATGAAACACGGGTAAATCTCAAATAAGAAGATCTAACCAGAAAGTTCAACTTAAGAACTCCAGTTTGCAAAAGAATCAAATCAAACGGAACAACGAAACTCAAACTGCGAATGAAACAAGATCCGCTTACTAATCTGGACTAAGGTCAAATTTTACAGTAGCAAAAGCTTGTTCAAGTTGGTTAAGCGGACAGAGGTTTTCGAGACAAAGATCTAGGCGCTTGAATCGCCTGATTCCGACAAGCGAGCGAAAAGATAAACTAAAACGAAAATCGGATCAGAAATCGCGATTGAAAATAATCGCAGAAAAATCCGAGAAAAAGAAAACTGACAAACAGGCTAACGGGCGAGCATTCGTTGTCTGCGGCTAACAGGTGAACTCCATTCGTTAAAACGAACGTACGAATGAACGTCCACAAAGTAACTAAAACAAAAAAAACCGGTGAACCGATCTATCCAAAAAAAACTAGGGTTTCTAAAAAAACCGAACCGGTATTTTTAAAAACCGAACGGTTTTACCTCCGGCGAGGTCCGGCACGGCGGGGCAACACGGGGCGGTGGCAACGAGGGCAAGCGGCGGCGGCGGCGCGGCAGAAAGGCGATGGGGCGGCACGGCAGCGGGCGGCGGCGGGCGGCTCGGGGCTCCAAGGGGGGCAGGGGCGGCGGCCTATAAGGAGGGGGCGGGGCAGCGCGACTTGGAGGAGGGGGCAAGGCGCGGGAGGAGTCCCGGCCGGACTTCGGTTGGGCGGCGGCGCGGTGCGCGCGGTCTCCTGCTCGGAGACGGCGGCGTGGGGAGCGGGCCGGCGGCTGGGCTTCGGCCCAGTTGGCCACTGCGTGTTTTTTCTTTTTAAATAATTCCGCCAAAACAAAAAAATCCTAGAAAATAAAATAAAAATCTAGAATGCCAAAACAAATTTTCATCGTCTCAATAAAAAATTTAGAACAAGATGAACATTTTCTTGGCCCTAAAATGCAACTTTGAAAAAATGTGCAATTTTTCTAATTCAAAGAAAATAGCAATAAACTCCGGATAAAATCAAATATTTTATTTTAATATTTTTCCTCCAATATTTCATTTATTTTGGAGAAGTCATATTATCTCCTCTCGTATATTTTGTTACGAAATATTTTCAGAAACAGAAATAATTAAAACCAAAAATCCTCGTTTCGATATTTGGTAAAACCCAAATAGGAAAACAGGGAAATCCCCAACTCTCTCGGAGGGTCCTTGAGTTACTTAGGATTTCGAGGATTGCAAAACGAAATGAAATAAAATATGATATGCATGAATGATCTATGTATAACATTCCAAATTGAAAATTTGGGATGTTACATGAACGTATTGTCTTGGGGCATAAAGTTTCTGAAAGAGGTATTGAAGTTGATAAAGCCAAGGTTGATGCTATTGAAAAGATGCCATGCCCCAAGGACATCAAAGGTATAAGAAGTTTCCTTGGTCAGGCCGGATTTTGTAGGAGGTTCATTAAGGACTTCTCAAAAAATTCTCGGCCTCTGACTAATTTATTACAAAAAGATATACCATTTGTCTTTGATGATGATTGTGTAGAGGCATTAGAAATACTTAAGAAAGCATTGATCTCTGCACCTATTGTTCAGCCACCTGATTGGAATTTACCCTTTGAAATTATGTGTGATGCTAGTGATTATGTTGTAGGTGTTGTTCTAGGGCAAAGAGTTGATAAGAAATTAAACATTATTTAATATGCGAGTAAAACCCTAGACAATGCTCAAAGAAATTGCGCTACTACTGAAAAAGAATTCTTAGCAGTTGTATTTGCTTGTGATAAGTTTGGACCTTATATTGTTGATTCTAAAGTAACTATTCACACTGATCATGCTGCTATTAAATATCTTATGGAAAAGAAATATGCTAAACCTAGACTTATTAGATGGGTTCTCTTGCTACAAGAATTTGACTTACATATTGTTGATAGAAAGGGAGCTGAGAACCCCGTTGCAAACAACTTGTCTAGGTTAGAAAATGTGCTTGATGACCCACTACCTATTGATGATACCTGATGAGCAATTAAATGTCATAAATGCTTCTCATACTGCTCCATGGTATGCTGATTATGCTAATTACATTGTTGTCAAATTCATACCACCTAGTTTCACATACCAGCAAAAGAAAAAGTTCTTTTATGATTTGAGGCATTACTTTTGGGATGACCCACATCTTTATAAAGGAGTAGATGGTGTTATTAGACGTTGTGTACCTGAGCATGAACAGGAATAGATCCTACGCAAGTGTCACTCTGAAGCTTATGGAGGACACCATGCTGGAGATAGAACTGCACATAAGGTATTGCAATCTGGTTTTTATTGGCCTACTCTCTTCAAGGATGCCCGTAAGTTTGTCTTATCTTGTGATGAATATCAAAGAATTGGTAATATTAGTAGACGTCAAGAAATGCCTATGAACTATTCACTCGTTATTGAACCATTTGATGTTTGGGGCTTTGACTATATGGGACCTTTTCCCGCCTCTAATGGATATACACATATTTTAGTTGCTGTTGATTACGTTACTAAGTGGGTAGAAGCTATTCCAACTAGTAGTGCTGATCATAACACTTCTATTAAAATGCTTAAAGAAGTTATTTTTCTAAGATTTGGAGTCCCTAGATATTTAATGACTGGTGGTGGTTCACATTTTATTCATGGTGCTTTCCGTAAAATGCTTGCTAAATATGACGTTAATCATAGAATTGCATCTCCTTATCACCCATAGTCTAGTCGTCAAGTAGAATTGAGTAATAGAGAGCTCAAATTAATTTTGCAAAAGACTGTCAATAGGTCTAGAAAGAATTGGTCCAAGAAACTTGATGATGCATTATGGGCCTATAGAACTGCATATAAAAATCCTATGGGTATGGCTCTGTATAAAATGGTTTATGGAAAAGCATGTCACTTACCTCTCGAACTAGAACACAAGGCATATTGGGCTATTAAAGAGATCAATTATTATTTTAAACTTGCCGGTGAGAAGAGGTTATGTGATATTAGCTCACTCGATGAATGGAGAACCCAAGCCTACGAAAATGCCAAGTTGTTTAAAGAAAAAGTTAAAAGATGGCATGATAAAAGGATACAAAAGCGTGAGTTTAATGTAGGTGATTATGTATTGCTATACAACTCTCGTTTAAGATTTTTTGTAGGAAAACTTCTCTCTAAATGGGAAGGTCCTTATGTTATCGAGGAGGTCTATTGTTTCGGTGCCATAAAAATTAACAACTTGGAAGGCACAAATCCGAAGGTGGTGAACGGTCAAAGAATCAAACATTATATCTCAGGTAATCCCATAAATGTTGAAACCAATGTTATTGAAACCGTAACCCCGGAGGAATACATAAGGGACACTTTTCGGAACGTTTCAGACTTCGAAAAGGAATAGGTATGTGGTACGGTGAGTAAGCCGACTCCAAAATAGTTTTTAAGGCAATATTTCTCCGTTTTGGAATATTTAGAAAAATAGAAAAATAGAAAAATAAGAAGCAATCCTGGAAGGACACAAGGCCTCCACGAGGGTGGAGGGTGCGCCCCCTACCTCGTGGGCACCTCGTGCGCTCTCCGGACACCGTTTTCTTACACGACACATAATTTGGTTGGTAAAAATTCATTATATAATATCCTGGGGGTTTTCACTCCCATATCACGTAATTATCCTCTCTTTGTGTTTCGTGCTGTTGCTGCTGGAGATTAGAGCAAGATGTCTTTGCAAGAGTCAGTCGGGGAGAGCCGGGTGTCTCATCCGGCACCGAGATCAATGACAAACAGCAATGTTGACCTCTTTGGGCCAGCAACGGAGGAAGAGATGGAGGCTGATTTGAAGAGGATAGATGTCATGGAAGAGGATCATGAAGTCACTTCCCGCTTCCGAGCTAGATTCACAATGGGAGAACTGCAGAGCTCGGCTATTCCTAACTCGGTTATCCCTTCCAATGTTAGATTTCTTTCTTATGAGAATATGAAAAGGAGTGTCACTGGTTCTTCCGCAGCTATGCAGCACCCTTGGGTGCAGGGAGCTTTGGCTGTTACATGAAAACTCCGAAAGGAAATAATGGACCTCAAGCAGCAAGTCAATAAGCTCGAGGAGGAGAATTGTGTCCTGAGGGGCATCATCGCCAAGAATATCACATCACCATCCCCGAAAAGAGAGACATAGTCACATGGGTATGGGCACTCCCCTTGGCAACTGCCAAGCTTGGGGGAGTGCCCCGGTACCGTATCACCATCACTTTTATCTTTACCGTTTTTCTTACTTCGATCCTTTTGATAATATCTTGATCTAGTAGAATAAAGTTTATGGCATGATCTAGTTTTGAGTTTTGCTTTATGATCCCTCTATGTAATCGAGTCCGTGAGCTATATATAATAAATATTAGTGTTGAGTTGAGGGCTTGATTATTTGGCCATGATCCTAAGTGAATAAAAGAAAAGAGAAAGAAATAAAAAGAAACAAAGAGATCATATGGATCTTATGGAGAGTAATGAGCTCACATAGAAAAAGTATGATGAATAAAAGTTGTTGAGGGTTGACAAACATAGTTTTGGCCATCGTTGCAATTAATAGGAAGTAATAAATAAAGAGAGGTCTTCACATATAAATATAATATCTTGGACATCTTTTATGATTGTGAGCACTCATTAAAATATGACATGCTAAAGAGTTGACGTTGGACAAGGAAGACAACATAATGGGCTATGTTTTCTTACATCTGAGATAAATTATATTGTCATGGATCATCCAACATGGTTGAGCCTGCCTTTCCCCTCATGCTAGCCAAATTCATTGCACCAAGTAGAGATACTACTTGTGCTTCCAAACACCCTTAAACCAGTTGTGCCATGAGAGTCCACCATACCTACCTATGGATTGAGTAAGATCCTCCAAGTAAGTTGTCATCGGTGCAAGCAATAAAAATTGCTCTCTAAATATGTATGACTTATTAGTGTGGGAGAAAATAAGCTTTATACGATCGTGTGATATAGAAGAAATAAAAGCGACAGACTGCATAATAAAGGTCCATATCACAAGTGGCAATATAAAGTGAAGTTATTTTGCATTAAGATTCTGTGCATCCAACCATAAAAGCGCATGACAACCTCTGCTTCCCTCTGCGAAGGGCCTATCTTTTACTTTTATTTCCTACCTTGCGTAAGAGTCATGGTGATATTCACCCTTCCTTTTTACATTTTATCCTTTGGCAAGCACACTCTGTTGGAAAGATCCTAGTATATATGTCTAATTGGATGTGAGTTTTCATGAACTATTATTGTTGACATTACCCTTGAGGGAAAAGGTTGGGAGGCAAAACTATAAGCCCCTATCTTTCTCTCTGTCCGATTAAAACTCCATACCCATAAGTATTGTGTGAGTGTCAGCAATTGTGAAAGATTATATGATAGTTGAGTATGTGGACTTGCTGAAAAGCTCTTATATATTGAATCTTTCCTATGTTATGATAAATTGCAATTGCTCCAATGACTGAGATTATAGTTTGTTAGTTTTCAATGAAGTTTACGATTCATACTTGAAACTGTGATTGAATTATTGCTGTAGCATAAGAAATCATATGACAAGAATTATGTAAGTTGCTATTCTAAGAATGATCATGATGCCCTCATGTCCGTATTTTACTTTTATCGACACCTCTATCTCTAAACATGTGGACATATTTTTCTATTTCGGCTTTCGTTTGAGGACAAGCGAGGTCTAAGCTCAGGGGAGTTGATACGTCCATTTTGCATCATGCTTTTATATCGATATTTATTGCATTATGGGTTGTTATTACACATTATGTCACAATACTCATGCCTATTCTCTTTTATTTACAAGGTTTACATAAAGAGGGAGAATGTCGGCAGCTGGGATTCTAGACTGGAAAAGGAGAAAATATTAGAGACCTATTCTGCACAGCTCCAAAAGTCCTGAAACTTCACTGAAGACGTTTTCAGAATATATAAAAAATACCGAGTGCAAGAAGTTCACCAGGGGGGCCACACCCTGCCCACGAGGGTGGGGGCGCGCCCCCTACCTCGTGGGCCCCCTGGTGGCCCTCCGATGGCCATCTTCTGCTATATGGGGTCTTTCGATGAGAAAAAAAATCATAAGCCATCTCCTCGGATGAAACTCCGCCGCCACGAGGCGGAACCTTGGCAGATCCAATCTAGAGCTCCGGCAGAGCTGTCCTGCCAGGGAAACTTCCCTCCGGGAGGGGGAAATCATCGCCATCGTCATCACCAATGCTCCTCTCATCGGGAGAGGGCAATCTCCATCAACATCTTCACCAGCACCATCTCCTCTCAAAACCCTAGTTCATCTCTTGTATCCAATTCTTGTCTCCAAGTCCGGGATTGGTACTAGTAGGTTGCTAGTAGTGTTAATTACTCCTTGTAGTTGATGCTAGCTGGTTTATTTGGTGGAAGATCATGTGTTCAGATCCTATATGCATATTAATACCCCTATGATTATGAACATGAATGTGCTTTCTGAGTAGTTACGTTTGTTCCTGGGGACATGGGAGAAGTCTTGCTATTAGTAGTCATGTGAATTTGGTATTCGTTCGATATTTTGATGAGATGTATGTTGTCTCTCCTCTAGTGGTGTTATGTGAACATTGACTACATGAAACTTCACCATTATTTGGGCCTAGAGGAAGGCATTGGGAAGTAATAAGTAGATGATGGGTTGCTAGAGTGACAGAAGCTTAAACCCTAGTTTATATGTTGCTTCGTAAGGGGCTGGTTTGGATCCATATGTTTCATGCTATGGTTAGGTTTACCTTAATACTTTTGCTGTAGTTGCGGATGCTTGCAATAGAGGTTAATCATAAGTGGGATGCTTGTCCAAGTAAGGATAGTACCCAAGCACCGGTCCACCCACATACCAAATTATCAAAGTACCAAACGCGAATCATATGAACGTGATGAAAACTAGCTTGATGATATTCCCATGTGTCCTCGGGAGCGCTTTTCTCTATATAAGAGTTTGTCCAGGCTTGTCCTTTGCTACAAAAAGGATTGGGCCACCTTGCTACACTTTATTTACTTTTGTTACTTGTTGCTCGTTACAAATTATCCTATCACAAAACTATCTATTACCACTTATTTCAGTACTTGCAGAGAATACCTTGCTGGAAACCACTTATCATTTCCTTCTGCTCCTCGTTGGGTTCGATGCTCTTACTTATCGAAAGGACTACGGTAGATCCCCTATACTTGTGGGTCATCAAAGAGGAAGCACGAGAGATGTCCCGCCTCACCGCGAAAGCAGCCGACATGTCCTGCCGCGCAGCAGTAGCAGCACAGAGGTCCCACCGCTCCGCCAAAGCAGCACGGAGGTCCCGCCGCGCCGTCGATGTAGCAGACTGGTACGGCCATGCTGCGGAAGCAGCAGAGATGTCCCGCCACGCCGCCGAAGCAGGACGGAGGTCCCGCCGCACCGCGGTGGCCTGGGAAAATTTCTCGTGGGCAGGCGAGGACTCTTACAGGCGCATGCATGTGATGGTCCATAGCCAGATGGATCAGATCTCTGGCCGGGCGAGGTTGTAGGACGAGGCTACCAGTGTCATCCGGCAACTAGGGGAGGGCAATGCGAAGCTCTGGGGGGAGCGCGACCTGCTGAGGGCGAAGATCGCCAGAAGGGCAAAGTAGGAGGAGGAGACCGCTGCCTTGTTGCAGAGGACATGCATCATCATCAAGAAACTTATGGACGAGAATGCCATGCTCCGCATCAAGCGCAACAGGCTGGTGGAGGAATCCATGGATGCTGCCAAGCAGCGTATTAAGGGCATGAAACTGATGAAAGAGATCATCGCCCGCCGCGAGAACTAGTCTCCGTGACCTGCAGCGCATAAAGAAAGTAGGTATCAGCGAGCTAGATCGTTGTATGCGTCTTCTTCTTTTGCCCTTGTGTATTTTGGGTGTAGCCGCATGTGGCTTTTTAATTATCTTCCTAATTATGTAAGACAATTATTATCCACTCTCGTCGTCCTTATATATATTCATCAGTCTTGCTATTAGTCGCAGTAGATACTATATAGGTCCGTCGGATCTTACATCAAGATCCATGGAAAATTTTCTTTTCAGATTTTCTTTTTTCTCTCTTAAATCTCAGTCGAGTGAGACATTGCCACGCCATTAAACAGAGGCTCGGGTGCCATTAATGGAGACCTTGGGAGAGAGGTGGACGACAGATGGAGGTCAAAGGGCTCTCCCCCCGATAAGCACGCGCAGGGGTCCGATCGCACGCCTCCCGTACTCAAATAGCTATCCTGCATGGCGCCTCCTAGCTAATAAAAAAGGGGACACGTGGCGGCATGTAAATGGTAAATAGAACGCCCACGGTTTCAATAATACTTGTGTTTCCGATTGTAACGTGACAGCACCTGTTCCAAAATGACTTTGTTGATTGTTATTGTGTGCGCCTTCGCAAATCGGACATCAAAATTACCACAGCATGTTGGTGCCATGTCATGACACCAAGCCAAGTTTCATGATTTTCATGCGTGTTTCGGATTTGCAGGAATTAAAAAACTAAGTTTATCAATGTTTCCAGCCGAGCCATGATGCCCAGATGTTTGAATTTCCTTCCCATTTCTGGCATGGGACCTAGAAATTTACCCGAGGACACACATGTGATTTTTCAACAAGCTTTGGTGCACTGGAGCATGTGCTTGTATTTAAAACTTGAATTATGCACACAAAGGTGACACGTTCCCTCTCAGAACCATGAGCCTTCTTGAGAGAAGCTCCGGTTTGCAAGAAACTTATACCAAAACGTGTTCCTATTCTGCAAATTTTTTTACCACAGCATGGTAGTACCATGACATGACACCATGCCAAGTTTCATGATTTTCAGGCATGTTTTGTATTTACAAGAATTTTAAAACCAAGCTTCTCAATGTTCTCGGCCGAACCACGATGCCCAGATGTTTGAATTTCATTCCCATTTCTTGCATGGGACCTAGAAATTCACCCGAGGACACACATGTGATTTTTCAATCAACTTTGGTGCACGGGAGCATGTGCTTGTAGTTCAAATTTGAATTGTGCACATTAAATGACCAGAAACTCAATTAATGTATGAAAAAGGCCAAACAAACCCGGAATAATTCCAAAATTTAATAGGGCACTCATATAGTTCTATGTTGCCTCTGTAAAGAAAATCTGGGGTGAGGCAGCGTATATTGTTTTGCACACAAAGGTATAAAGAAATAAAGAAATTAGCATACCTATTTAATTCTTGGGTTCTTATTATTTATGCCACTAGTTGTGTATCACTACTCAGTTTTTCCATTAGAAGTTACAACTACTCAAAAAATGACATCGATCCATGAGATGCCTACTCAAAATGCAATTAGATATCTAAAAAATGCCATCGTTAAGTTAGATGTTTGCTCAGAAATGCCATTAGACATTGTTATTTTCACGTCAAACCCGTTGACCATGTTACATGACAAAAATAAGCCGATTCTCACAATGATAAGTTAATGGTGTCCAACACAACACACCCCTCAAATAAAACTAAGCACCCTGGAATTCTTTGACAAAACTAAGCACCCTGAAATTCTTTCACAACTAAACTGCTGGCTATATGATGGTGGCCATATATATTGTATGTATATAATGTGAAGAAACGAGTTGTAGTACTATACCAACTAAAAGATGAAATGTACGAAATATAACGAGAAGAAACATAACATAGTTTTGCTGGGGGGTCAGCACAACACACCCCTCAAATAAAACTAAGCACACCAGAAATTAAACTAAGCAACTAATCCGGTAGACACTGTGGTAGAACCACCATGAGAAACGACACTGCCACCTTACTCGGAGTCCTCGTCCTCGTCCACGTCCTCGACTTCGTCCTTGTCCCTCTTCCTCTTGGGTGATACTTCTTTGCTTGAACTGCACACTTGGTTCTTGCTCTTCATCCAACCCTTGTAGATATTGAAACAAAGGTAGACATCCATTGCAACATAGTGGATATGGTCTATATCTAGTACAGTCCACTGCCATGCACGATGAAACGTGTGCGGAGGTTTCTTCTATTCACCATACGAAGGATGAACCATGGCTCCCGCCAGGGTCAGCATTGAAGGTTGATCATGGTAGGGCACCAACCCTTCCTTCTGGAGGTCGAAGGGGTTGCCTACAACAAGGCCTATCCGACCCAGGATTTCCTTGTCGTTCCTAAAGTCTACAGTAACGAATTTGACTCGGTCGCCCTTGAGGAACTTCTTAAATTCCTCGCACTCAACGTCGGCATTGGCATATGTGGTAGACCAAGCATAAGTCATGCACGCAAACCTGGATCACGATGGGCTTCTTCTTCTCTGCCTCCTTTAGATTCTTCTCGCTTCCTAGGACTGTGGTGTACTCAACATCTAGCCCAGCGACCCACTCATCATTTGAGTTTTCGAACATGCGGTTGATGCGAGCAAGGCATTCTTTCACCGTTGCGGAAGAATGGGTGTAGATGACGTCGAACTCATCCCGGTGATGATTCTAACCTTGTACTCACCGCCGATCTTGGAGATTTGGGATGCCATGGATTTGGGAGGAGGGTTAGGATTAGTGGAACTGTCGTAATGTGAAAGGACGGGACGACTAGGAGCAGTTTATCGATTGTAAAAATGTCGAGTTGGGGGGAGCGTGCGAATGGCAGGGTAGTGGCCTGCCTGGTGGATAAATGGATTCATGCACAGTACTATGGGGGCCCAATTAGATGTCATGTCTACTAGATGCCCAATTAAATGGCTTTCCATGTCATGTCAAGCGTCGGGAAAATTACAGGTGATACGAAGCTTTCCATTCTCCCATGATATGGGCTTCCGAGAGCCCTTGGATCTGAGATCGAATGGTTGCATGGCGTGATTCTAGACCTATGGGTGAATATCCTATCCTGGAGGGTTATTCTGCAAATTTTCAGCAAGTTAGCATGTGACCATTCGATCTCAGATCCAAGGGCTGCCAGCAGCCCGTATCATGGTCGCGCCTACCACGACTGTCGCCTCGCTCGCGTGGTCGCGCCCTTGGAGATGTAACACGATGCGTTAGGCTATCTGATGTTGGCATGTCATACATAGTCATCACTTAGTCACTCATACAACAAGGTTAGCTATAAGGTTGGCTATAGGAGTATTTTTTTGTTTACTTCTCTCTATCTCTTTCTTTGTAGTATTTATTGCATTTGCCAAGGAGTGACCTCTTCCAATGAAATGGTGCTTAGATGAGGTGCTATGGGAATTAAATGGCTTAGCAACTCAAGTCCCCAATGCATAGGTGCTTAGTTTTTTGTTGCTAAGTTTGCTTCATCTAGGTACACGCACTTATCACCGTTTCTTCCTGGGGTCACCAAACTAGTCTCTCTCTTCTTAATTAACTTGCCACATCAGACTTTATGCCTATGTGGCAAGCTTAGCACCTGTAGGATCAAGTACAATAGTGGGATATAAGCCCGCTTTACATGGCATTTTTGCATATGTGGGGGAAAGAGGCAAGGAAAAAGTGGAGGAGTAGGCTCTTAAGCAAGAGCCAGCCTCTACATGGTGGAGCATCGGGAGAGGCACCTGTATGGAGGTGGTCAGGAATCGGGAGACTCACGCCGGTCGTAGCACCGCAGTTAAAATGATAATGGCAAGTCAAATCACCGGGCCCCACCTGTCCAGCAGTAACTCACTATCAAATCACACAGCCCTACGTTTGCAACAGCCTACTCCCTCATCTTCTCGCGTCTCTGTCGAATCGACTAGGCGGAACTGCCCCGCCTACCACGCGAGAAAAGCCCCGCCCTTGAATTTTAAATAGTACAGTATACTAATTTTGTATCCATGGATTGCGCCATGGATCAAAGCCTCAACAAAACGACGATACACATGTATGAAGTATACAGCATGCCCGTCGCGTTTGCGTCGCACCCCAGACGGTCGGTCGGTCTGGTACGTCGCTCTCCGAATGGAACGCGTGTCATATTGCGTTTGCACACACATGCGGGACCGCAATTGAGAACCGACCATAGGCACACTCCCCGGCCCTGCAAGTCGGGTGAGTTAATAGAAGAGAGAGACGAGCGATAGTACTACTAGAGAAGTGTTGTAGGAGTACATACGTTGGTACCTAGACAATCCCTACAAGACACAGAAGATCAGTTCGTCCACGCATGTGACCAGACTCTAGCAGACATGCCTGGATTGGCTATCGTCTACATATCGTGCAGGCTGTGTTGTACAGGGTTGTAGTTCTGGTGAGAAATCTAAAAAAGGGTTTCTTGTCATCTCGCAAAATTAGGTGTCATGTGCTTCGGATCACTGCGAGGGTTAAACAGCAACAACTGAGTTGTGCTAGTCATTGGGGCCACATGCACGAAGACTACTCGGCTGCCATCTAGGTCAAGCCGGCTATGTTAATTAGGGCATCTATCGACAGACCCCTTTTCTACGAGTTTATCTTTAATTTGAGCTTTGACCCTCGTCTAGTTTGTCCGTCGGGATTCATCTTGTCTCCTTTGGGCAGTAAGGTTATGATTTCTTGTCATGTGGCATTTTTTCGTGTTATATTTATAATCCGGTGCTTCAGATCAAAATGACGACAACTGCGCCTCCAGGGCACGTCCATGAAGACTTCTCGATGGTCATTGCCGAGGTCAAGCCGGCTCTGGCCGGTAGACAAAAGAAAACTAGTACTCCACTATATAGGCAGGAGCCTCCGCGCTTGCTTACTAGTGTTGCTGTCTTCACACTATCTCGTCCTCTCCAGATCTAAACACGACAGCGGTGGCCACTCTCTCTCTCTCTACTCATCGCTGGTCACAGATCCAACCAGATCCTCTCCGCTAGGGAAGGTGAGAAGGTGCAACGTTCACGCGGTCATCCTCGGTGACGGCTCTTACCCACTGCCGGCGCGTCCTGATCAGCGTGCCTTTCCATTCTCTCCCAAGCATCGCTGGCGAGGGAGGGCCTCCCACCCCTTCCTCCTCGATGTCGTAGTGTGGGCAGATCCGGCCTCCCGCCGCTCACCTAGCGACATCCCGGCGACCCTCAGGTATAACTTCCTTAGAAACCGGCCTTGCTCTACTTCCGGAGCTCCTGACGTCGCTGCATTTGTATCTTTTACTATTTCTCAGGCCCCCTCGTAGATAGGATCGATCGGCTATTCGAAAACCACCTAATTTTTTACTGTTAAGAGGTAAAACTAGTTCATGCACTCGAATCTAGTACTACTTGGTTCAAACAAGGAAGAAAGGGGGTGGGGGTGGGGGAAGATTTTTTACCTGAAGCTAGGACTTGGTCGAAAGAGGAAATAATGGGGGGTGTAAAGTAGCAAAGACTAGCTATCCAACTGGTCTCTAGGTCTAATAGGGAAATAAAGGGAACGCGGTACAAACTCAATATAAACCCGATCTATTGGTTGAAAAAGGAAAGAAAGTGGGGAGTGGGGGACAAGTCAACAGAGTAAGTCCAGCACTACATTTGCTAGCCTCACACAGTATAAGGTGGCTATATATCGAACAAAAATGGGACCAACCCAGATATCCTCTTCTGATGTTTGTTACCCCGAGCCGCTCTTATGTAATGCCACTGGTAAAATGTAGCAGTCGCACTGTTAAAAGTAAGGACATGTTAAACCAATGTTGTTTTCAAAGTAATGCCTCCAGTAATATGAATCAATGGCAATTTTTTTCATGTCCTGCTAAATTTGCCATTAAGATAAGTTGCTTCTTTTCGTTAGAGATGCAACTGTCCTGGTCCTCCTACTCTCCCATGCCCAAATACCGACTCTGTAGCGGCTGCTAATGTAATGTTGCTAGTAAAATGAAGCAATGGCACCATTAAAGTAATGTCGTATTTAACGGTTGTCATAGTTAATCCTAATGCCCACACTAATATCTAGCAATGCTGCTAGAAATTGCTACTGTCCTTGTATGGTTGCCATTCAAATAAGGAACATGTTTTTTTCATTTGATGCATGTTTCATCACTTGTTAGTCACCCTCCTTTCCACCTTTTTGTGCAAACAGAGATATACATTTCACGCTTGATCTTAGTTGAACTGCACAAATGATATCCAAATTATAGTTGAATATTCTAGGAGCTTCACGACCAACCTTGATGTTGCTCAATTTTATTGCAACTAATGAAGAAGAAGCTCTGTGGGTTTCGTTTTCTAATGGAAATGGAACCGGGGCTAAAGCCGTTTTCTTAAAAAAAAAGAAGCTGCTAGCTCATGGGACATTGCTTCATTTTAGGTGAACTGCACCAAAAGGTCCCATGAATTGAATCATCCATGTTGGTGACTGGTGTCATCCCTTCTACGATGGCGTTGACTGTAGATATGGTTCCCATCATGAGCTATGTTCCTTTTTGGTCTGACCGTTTGCCAAAGATCCTGCATGTTGATCCTGCTCTTATGCTACTGTTTTGGCACTGCCAAGATAAAGCAGTAATGTTATTATTTTGCACCTTAATCTACTGGCACTATTAATTTGAGGCAATGTTTTGGCAGCGCTAGTGCCACTGTTTTTTATATATCGAAAGAGGGGGTTCCCTCCTATTTCATTAAAGAAACCCAACCATAGAGAACCATTATCCGACAACATCTCACTGTAAATGGGCAGTTATGCAACTACTACTAGAACGGACTGAGTACTAGCAGGAGACAAGTTCGCCACATAAGCTAGGAAGGTAGGGGGCGCAGCACCAGCTCGACCAAGTTTGGATTACAACCCAAATGCTACGACAGAAACATCAGGGGGGAGATAGGGACTGAAAGAGCCAACTTCAGCATCCCAGTTTAAGCACCCTGACCTTCATCCTTGCGACGCACGGTACACCTCGTTTGCCACCTGGTCGACCCTAGTGTCACTGATAAAATGAAGTAATAATACTGTTAAAATAGAGCGGGTGTCCTCTTTATCATTTCATTTCCAATGTAGATAAAGAAAGTGCTTCTCTTTGTTAATGTATGTTTCATCAACTAGTCCCATTGTTAATGTTTAAGCATTTCTGCAAACTGGGGTGCTTAATTTTAGTTGATCTGCACAAAAATAGAGATTTGAATGTCTCAAGGCCCCTCCTTGTACTACCACTGTACACTCATGTTCATCACTGGCAGAAGGTGTATCGGGGAGACTTGGGACGATTTCCAGTATGAGGCGTGGCATACCGTATGAGGCGTCGCAGGGCCCATCTCGCCCTCGCAACATGGCATACTATGATACTATCGCAATATTTTCTTCTATTTATTTTGCGTGTTTCATAAACTAGTGCCACTATAATGTAATCACGCTTTTTCATTATCTGTGCAAACAGGGTTATTCAGCTGCATTTTGGTGGAACTGCACAAATGTACGGATGGAACCGGCATATGTGCAGAGGGCAAGGTGTGCCAAGTAAAAATTGCCGACACTAATCATGCTCCATGCACACATTGGCATCCACCACCACCAGTGGGATGTGTGGCGCTCTCTGTGCACGGATCTTTCTCGACAGCAAATCCTCTCACCAAATACTAGTACCTTATATTGGTCGTTTTCTAGGGAGTGCTCTTTTCTGAAAGAAGCACCAATCTATTTTTCTTTATTTGTACACAGTGTCACAACTTTGACCCAAAGGTCCAGAGCTATTTAAGGGTGATTGGCATAGTACTCGTAGACTGATTTTAAGCATGATTTTCATTAGCTGTCACACTGATTGTAAGCATGAGCAGGTGGAAGATTAGGTTAGTGCGAAGTTTACCTTAAACCCTACCTCCGCCGTTGAAACGAGGCAAGCATCGAGGGAACCATGAAGAACGGCGTGGAAGCGTCGTCGCGCCATCCATCCTCCTCTTGTGGTGGGAGAACGAATACTCCTATGGCTCCGGCTGGCTGTGCACCCTCACGAACGACACACCGTACTCGATCGATTCGTTATCCTCTGGGTGCTTGACCTTTGACCTGTACGCCCACCACCTCCGCCTAACTTTCGCCTCGGGCGAATCTGTCTGCTCCATCGCCCAAAGGAGATACTCGATGAACTCGAAGGACTACGGCATGACTACCACCGAGGAGTACATGTACATCGCCGCCCTCATCGCCGCCGTCTTGCTCTTTCGCATACATTGCCACATGGCCATCACCGCTTGAAAATCTCCCACTCATTGTCAAACCAAGTAAGGATCTCCTTCAACCTGGCTAACTTTTCCTGGTCGCCGCTGGCGATCTGCCTGATTCGCTGCTGCATCCTGTCCATAAATGTCCTTCTGAGTGGTCCGGTGCTAGATTTGGAAGATGGGAGGATAGACGGTGGTCTTGCAATAAAGAAGAGGGAGAGGTGAGACGGTGGTTTTGGAATGTAAATGATGGAGAGGAGAGGAGGTGGTTTTGCAATGGAGAAGAGGGAGAGGCGACACGGTGGTTTTGGAATGGAGATGATGGATAGGAGAGGAGGTGGTTTTGCAATGGAGAAGAGGGAGAGGCGAGACGGTGGTTTTTGAATTGAGATGATGGAGAGGAGAGGAGGTGGTTTTGCAATGGAGAAGAGGGAGAGGAGCGTGCGACACCGATTTAGGATTGAACGAGAGGTCCGGCGCGCTGTGACTGGATCAAAATCAAAATCAATTTACCCTTCAATTAAGAAAGGGACCCCACATTAACTAGTCTCCCCTTTATTCTGGGTCATAATTGACCATGATTTTTGCAAATAAAATATATGTTATACATTGCAAAAATAATATAATTTGAAAGTACATACAGATACGAACCAAATGATACAATTTTTGGTGACATGCATTTAAATTTTGCTTGTCAAATACAGTACGTGGTCAAACTTTGACCCAAAATACCCAAAACAAAAAATACTTCCAAGACCAGCGCTGCTCTTCCGCTATTCTCCTGTTAAACCACCGCCGCTCCTCTCCTGTTCCAATCTAAATCCAGCGCCACTCCTCTCCTCTTCCATTTCAAAACCACCCCCCCTCTCCTATTCCAATCCAAAACCAGCGTCGCTCCTCTCCCGTTCTAATCCAAAACCAGCGCTACTCCTCTCCTCTTCAATTCAAAAACCACCGCCAGCGAGTGAAGGTGCTGTGGAGAAGTAGATCGATGGAGGAGTACAACCGATACATGAGGATCGCAGACGGCGACCCTGTGAAGCTAGCTAGGATGTTGGAGATACAATCTTGGTTTGACAACAAGGACCAACTAGCGGCAATAGCGACATCCAGGGCCAAATATCTGCAACAGAGCGAAAAGGCGGCGATACTCCCGGAGGGAGTCGCGCGGGAGTACATAGAGCTGCTCCTCTGGGCCATGGAGCAAAGAGATTCACCGAATCCGATCATGAGGGAGTAGTGGTGGGAGTATCGATCCCAGATGGAGCATCCACCAGAGACTGAAGGATCGAGCATCTACAGGGTGCCATTTGTGAGGGTGTCATGCCAGAGCGAGCCGATGGAGTCTTCGTCACCGAACCCAATTGCAAGAGGAGAAGAACAGTTGGCCTGACGATGCTTCCCCGCCATCCTCTCCCTCGCCATTCACATCGTCTCACGGGGCGGCTGTCTGCCACCGAGGAATAGGAGGGACTCCCCCCAGCCCAATAGTCGGGCAGGTTGTGAATTGTCAGGAGGATCTTAGGGTTGTTAGTATTTGCAGGTTGTGAATTGTGTTTTGTGTTGCATATTTTGAGAGTACTTTCAGATATGAATGTCTTTTGAATTTTAGATTTTCAGTATTGAGCATATGAAGTATTTTGTGAATTCTTGAGGTCTAGTTTTAGCACTTAAAAATGTAGTTTCATAGGAGTATAAAAGTGCAGACAATGTGATTCTCAGAGAAGAAACTGCAAGTTTCAGTTTCAGATAAGAAACTCCAAGTTCAGTTTCAGATAAGAAACTGCAACTTTCAGAGGCAGAGCATTTATATTAACACGGCCTTTTCAAACAGTGTGAACATCATGTTGGAAGTTTTATTCATGGTTGAAACTGGAACTACCAGCCAGTTAACATCATGCCGACCAACATTCATGCATAGCACATCTTCATATGATGCACAATCAAAAAGATATGCTATTTTCAAAATGTCCACACAATGTCGAGTGTGTGAAAAACAGAGAAAACGAGGGACGAAGTTTTGGCAAGTGTTGGACGTGGTGTGCGTAGATGACAATTGGGACCCACATGTCAATAAAGGCAGAGGCAAAAAATTTGGAGATATTTTCTCTGCACAGGTGGAATCTAAGCCGGGCGGAACAACTGTCGGGTAGTGTCACTCGGCCACTAGGCTAGTTCAGTTGTTTCTTTATTAATAGGGCACTTCCTCAGGTGGTCGGATCTCCTCCTGTGCCTTTGTGTGCTCGCCGCGAGGCCGCTGTCTGCCGTTGTGAACATGCTGAACAAACGAGAGGAATCTGGAGAGGACTGTACGTGGAGAGGCGGACAGTCGGGACCCACCAGGTCTATGGCCATACACAAGCAAGTGCCTCATCGAAAAAATACTTCCTCCTAATTCTATACTGACGCTGGGGCCCACGGGTTTGTCAACATATTTACATTTTTAGGTGCTTCAACGTAGTTACTATAGGAGATAAATTCACAACGAAGCCAGGGAGCTGGCAGGTATCATTTATTATCACTGGGGCATCAAGTATCAGCTGGGTTTTGGGCTACCCTGTCTAGGCTTTCATTTTTAACATGCGCAGCCCACGACCTCGGATGGGAGGTCCATAGGCCTGTTCCGAGGTTTTATTTTTCCTGAAACATCGGCAGCCCAATTTATGTTTTTTTGAAGAAAACGCAGATGTCTGTTCTATTTTCTATATAAGAATAGGAACGTCTGGTCCAACTTATGTTTCCCGTCTAACTATATTATATATATTTAAATTATTTTATATGTTATTATATATTATTGTTATTGTCATCATATATTTAACAGATACTTACATATGTAAGAAAACAATATCCCACATCTTATTAACTTATAAAAATAATTTCTTAACAATAAAATCCTGGATTTTTTTGGCAACGAAAATCCTGGTGATTGTGTACAAAAGCTTGGTAAAATTTAAGGACCAATGTAATAATAAATCACTTATTATTTAATATATATATATATATAACAAAATGCTCAGCCCCTGTTTATTTTTTGATAACATTTCTGCGCCCACCCCAGCATTATAATTAGAATCAGCCCAGCAAAATCGTGTATTTCGAGGAAGTGCTAGTGGCTTGTAATTTTTTAGGAAAAACATAAATGGGTTGCATGGACGCTACATTATTTGTTCACCCAGCCCAGCTAATGGACTGTAATTCAGAAAGAAGAGATCAAATTGACTGTAAATTCTACCCTGCAAAAAAAGACTGTAAATTCTGAGAAAATGGGTTGACTACGTGCCACATTTTTGGAGGCTAAAATGTGGGCCAATAGGTCGAAGCCAATGCAAGTCGTTGTCAACTTAGTAAACAAATGATTCTGACATCGTCAGCCGTTGGATTTATGTCCAACGACCGTCATCCATCTTCAATCTCTCGTCTTCTTCCTCCAGCGCCGCCGGGACCACCTACTCCCGCCTCCTGCTGCTAGCAGCTCTGCTTAGCACGCTTCGCTGTGAAGCGCTACTCCACCGTTGGCCGGGACATCCCTCCACCCCTCCACACCTCCCGTTATTCTCCACCGACCGCCGGACCACACCGCACCAGAACCAGTTAACCCTCGTACACCTCTCCGTCTGCGACTCTACTCTCGCCTCTTCCCATCTCCGGCTCATTGCTGTCCGGGGCCTCGCCATCGTCCACCACCTTGGTCAACGTGGTCAACGAACAACACCATCAGAAGTAGATTGTGCGTGGAGAGGCTGAGAGCTGGGTCCATGGCCGCACGCAAGGAAATGCCTCCTTATTATGCGCAAAATAATGAGTCCTCCACCTGCCAGCTGGGACCCATCGGAAGGGCCTCTGTATTTCATGAAAAAACGTTCCCACCGCTGACAGGTCGGACTGACCAGCTATATCTTCGCACACAAGGAAGTGCCTCCTTATTACACAAAAAAAATCAATACCCCCTGCTAGCTGGGACCCACAATAGTGGGAGGCTGACTTGTGGGCCAACTAAGTTGACAGGGACGGAGGGCTTTGTCAACTTAGTCAATATGAACGATTCTTGCTCCAGTGACCGTACGATGTCCATCCAACGGCTGTAGTGCTTCTTCAACCTCTGGTCTTCTTGCTCCAACCGCCCAAACCAGCGTCGGTAGTGCCTCGTGCTCCCGCCTCCCGTGGCCGGCCGTGATGCCGCGAAGGCCTCACCGCCTCCTACTACTCCCACCGCTGGCCAGGCCATCCCTCTACTCACCCACACCCCCTATTATTCTGCGGCGACGGAAGCCTCAAACCGCAGCGAACCAGTGAACCCTCATACTCCTCTACGCATGGGCATCCACTGCCGCATCTTCCCCGGCTCCGCGTCGTCCCCTTCCTAGGCCTCGCCGTCGTCCATCGCCCTGGTGCTCTCGGCTCGGCGTGGTCAACGTGGTCAAGGAATGGCTTCCATCGGACGTGGACTGTACGTGGAGAGGCTGACAGCTGGGTCCACGACCGCAGCAAGGAAGTGTCTCCTTATTACGTGGAAAATAATGATTCCTCCACCTGACAGCGGGTACCCACCGGATGGGCAACCATATTTCACGAAAAAATGTTTCCCCCTGACTACTGGGACCTACCAGCGACATCTTCGCACGCAAGGAAGTGTGTCTAGGCAAAAAAATGATTCGCCCCCCTGACTGCCAGGACCCACCAGCTACATCTTCGCACGCAAGGAAGTGCCTGACCGTCGGGACCCACCTGGTCGAAGCGTACGTAGCATTGTCATTCTGGTCGCGAACGTGTACGTGCATACTGGTCGATGTAGACGCGCACACGTGTCGTAGTAGAGGCGCGCACGTAGCATGTACACGTACGTACAGCGGCCAGTGTGCAAGAAAGAAAATACGGCCAGGAACGTACATATAGGCGGGGTCTCGAACGCCTACTCGCGCATACGTGTGGCCAAGGCTCGTGTACATGGCTGGGTCGGAACGGAGAAACATCGTCATCGTCGCCCGCAAAAAAAACAACAGCGCCGTCGTCGTGTTCATGGGGAGGCAACGGAATGCGTCGTGTTCATCGGGAGGCAACAGAACGCGTGGGAGCCAACCGGCTTGGACGGAACAACCGGCTTGGATGGAACGGCAAAACGGAGGAAATGGATCTCCTACGGTCGAAACGGGGTCCTGTTAATCGGGAGGGGTGTGGCGTACCGCAAAACGGAGGAAACAGACTTGTGTTGGAGTGCTACGGTTGAAACGGGGGTCCTGTTCATCGGGAGGGGTGTGGCGTACCGCAAAACGGGACTCCACGAGATACTGTTCATCTCCACCGTCGACCCCCTCCAGCTTCCACGAGCTACTGTTCATCCACCGTCGACCTCCTCCAGCCTCCAGTTGCGACTGTTCATCCACGGGCTCCTGTTCATCCAGCCTCCACCGCGCGCTACTCCACCGGCTACTGTTCAACCATCCTTCTCCATGGGCTCCTGTTCAACCACCCCTCCACGGGCTACTGTTCATCCAACCCACCACCGTCTACTATTCATCCAACCCTCCATGGGGTGCCGTTCATCCAGCCCCAACCAGCTCGATCGATCGGGGTCCTGTTCATCCAGAGGCAACACCACGGGGTCCTATTCATCCACCCCCACTAGGAACTATTCATCCAAACCCCCCCAGCAACACTCACTGTTCATCCAGAGGCAGCATCGATCGGCTTCAGTTAGCAGCAGTAGCGAAGGAATTGCTCGATCGGGTTCAGTTAACAGCCATCGATCGTTCGCTCGGGTTCAGTAATGCGTAGCCTGCAGTGCAGTCACTCGGGTTCAGTAGGCGAATGCCTCGCTCGGGTTCAGTTAGAGCCCAACGCCTCTCACCCACGCGCATGCGTGTACAAGAGAAATGCGCAAAACTCCATGCATCACTCGGCCCCGACCACCCACCGTAACCAGGAACAACCCGATATTTTCCTCGCCCTCGCTTCTACCACGGTTTTTCCGTCATGGACAGCCCAAAGAATGTCATGCAGTTGCGTCTCCGGCCCGCCCAGGACGAAAAGCCCATTTTCCGTCATGATTTTTTGTCATAGAAGTAGGAGCCCACCAGATCTATGATGATACCGGGTTTTGTCACAGTTATCGTCATAGAAGTGTCATAAGTATGACAGAAAAAAATCCGTTCGGCCCAAAATGTCACGGATGTGTCTTTTTTTGTAGTGGTGATAATTTGACACGTCTAGTAGTAGTTACTCACTTATAAATAATGGAGGGTCGGGAACCACGCATGAACGGTACCGCGTCATTTATAAATAAAGGTCTTTCTTCTTCACTAGAACGTACGCCATATAAAAAGGTTCATATGGAGACAAAAGGAAACCACTCCACTATATACATAGCTAGGACGAGCCTACATGGTTGCTTGTTGGGGTTGCTCTCGTCACACTCTCTCGCACAAAATGACTGTGGCCATATCTCTAACATCCGGGCATATCCCGTCCGCCGGGGGAAGGGGTAGATGCTTTGTGTAGATGCGGTCACCGTCGCCGACGGCGAAAACCCACTGTCGGCACATCCCGATCAGGGGTCCCCGCCATTCTCTCTCACAAAGTCGGTGAGGTTGCCTTCATCCCTTTCTCACTGCCGTGACGTGGGCAATTGCCGCCTCCTGCCGCCCTCCTCTAGGTTGAGCTATGTCCCGACATCCCTCATGTACAACTTCCTTACAGCCGGCTTGCACCACTGCCCCAGCTGCCCACATCGCTCCATGTGGATATTTCTCTAGTTCTTTGCCCCGCACATACCTCTACTGGCTTCTACTGTATTTGTGATGAGATTATCTCATCAACTAGTCCCAGTAATCTTATTCTAATCACACTTCTTCAATTTCTTTGCCACAGGGATACTCATCTCGATTTTAGTGAAACTACACAAAATGATCCGATGGTCAAAGGGTTGCAAACTTCTTCATTTCTTCAGAAGCTTCAACGTAGCCAGAAAATTAAAGCCTGGTTAGGGTTTAGGGTTCAAGGGCTAGGGACTACATGGATCATTTTTTCTTTAGTTGTCTCTATTCCGAAATAAGTGTCAACTTTAGTAGTAGTACAACTTTGTACTAAAGTTTGCATAAAGTTGAGACACTTATTTTGGAACAGAGGGAGTACATATTGGCTATGATCTGTCAATCATTGAGATGCAATAGCATGCCTGTTAGTCTCCTTTGTATTTGATGAAATGTTGCAACGGGGAAACCTTGGATGCAATAGCATGCATGTTAGTCTCCTTTGTATTTGATGAAATGTTGCAACGGGGAAACCTTGGATGCAAGATACATGAAACAGAAGCTGGAAGCTTCATAGCATTAACAAATTTATCTCACTGAGAAATTACAGTACATACTATACTACTATGTAAAAAGTTAGTTGTCGAACGGTGTCTAGAATATATGGTGATGGTGTGAGGTGGGCCATGTGATCACTGATCCTGCGTGTTTTCACTACTTTCACACTCCTCCGCTGTAAGAATGGAGAAAATTGTAATCTAGTACCTCCTTTTGCTGAAGCATGGGACATTCAGCAGTCGTACCACCTTAGTAATAGTGACCAATGAGACGTCAAATCACGTAGACCCAGCAGTAAGTTGGACGGACAAAGCAACCATCACTCTTGAATCCGCTTCTCTATTCAACGCAGACGCCGGTGAGAGGTCATGTCAGCTCTGCCCGGGCATGAATGCAACACTGATTCTTTGGAGCAGCGCTGACTATTTCGGGCGGGAAGTGCGTGCGAGCAATGGAGGGGCTTTGGGTGGGCCAGGCTGGTCAGGAGCGGGCGTGGCAGCTATCCCGACCGGACGCCCGGAAACGAGAGGATGCACCGACTATCGTGGCTAAATCATACACTACACACCATCTATCTGTAGGAGTAGGTCGATGTGTCGCTCTCTCTAACACACACACACACACGCTGTTAAACACACACACACACACGCATACACACGCACACACACACTGGTTCATAGAATAGGAATATCGTGCGAGTGCGAAGCCACAGGAAGTGAGATACAGAAGGAGTACGTATAAGAAGAGAAGAGGTGACGAATATTCCATCACACCTGGACTGAGGAGTAGTACTCCCACCGTCTAGGTGTTAAGTCATCTTATGAAAATTAGATATTCCCAAAATGTTTAGGCGTCGCCCATTAACTTCGCATCTCAATCCCCTCCTAGCCTCATTGCTAGCGAGCGTTGTTACTTACTCTGCCTTGTAATCTCCCTCAGAAACCCAATTCATGGAGCGCAACTACGTGTTGATTAGTCAAGAAATCAAAGTCGGCTTGCATCCAAGTTAAGACGTGGCCCTGCATGGTAGCTAAAACGACATCTCTTAATTGTTGTGATTAATAGTTGTGTTTAGAGACAGAAATTAGGGCTTTGATTGGAGGAAGGACCTCTCAAGTTTCTCCTTCTCCTCCAATCTGCTTGCACCTTGGTCCCGCTCCACCTTCTAACATGACTTACACCTAGACGGAGGGAGTAGTACGAGATATGGTGGCACACTGACTTAGGTCGAATACAAGTGCCCAAAATTATTGGAAGAGGGCAAAGTGTACAAACTAAATAATTAAAATTGAATTTCTCGTTTATTTTTTCGAAACGGAGGCAAAAGATTTTCCTCGTCCACTAAATAAGAGGAGAATAGAGTTTCACAATTTGCAAGTGACCCTACAAATAAACGCCATGGCAATTACTCTCAATACGCCTAGTTTCTTAGCACCCGTTGTAACCCTTAGTGCATATGGTGGCACACTGACTTAGGCCGAATACAAATGCCCAGAATAATTAAAATTGGAGGATGGTGCAGCCCACATTTCTGATATTTTAACCTTGTGTGGTTCAGTTGTTGTTCACTTCGGAGGGTCATGTACCACACGTGAACGTTAGTAAGCGCGACCGGGAGGCATGCATCGCTAATTGCGAGTTGACTCCTTCAAGTGTTAAAGTTTCCTCACATATTAGCATTGCCCCTAGTATTTTTCTTCACTATGTTAAATAAAGAGTTCCATTTCGTGCACAATTTAAAATGATTTTTATGGAGAGAAAAAGAACACCACTCCATCTATATACGCTACAGCCTCGACGCTTGTTTTCTAGGGTTTGCACTCTTCACACTCTCTCTCCACTATATATATACACGCTGGAGCCTCAACGCTTGTAGTTGCTCTCTTCACATTCTCTCACCCTCTCCAGATCTAAACAAGACTTCATTGGCCTCTCTCTCTCCCCTTGCTGCTGGTCAAAGAGCAGGTAGGATCTGTGCGCCAGGAAGGGAAGGAGGCTTAACGCTGTCGCCGTCGGCGAGGGAGGGAGTCCACTATCGGCGCAGCTGTTCTCTTTCACCCAGCAGCGGTGCGGGAGGGCCTCCGAACCCTTCTTCCTTGCTGCTGTAGATAGTGTGGGAAGATCGGCCTCCGGCCGACCACTGAGCCACACCCCGAGAACCTTAAGGTATAATTTACTTATTCCACATGCATTGCTCTAGCTGCATGTGGGCTTTTTCCGCTTCTGCACTCGAATCTAGGTGTTGGATCAAACAAGAAAGTATTGGCGAAATTTGTATAGCATGAATCTAGGACATGGTTCAAAGAGGAAAGGAAGGGGGAAAGTTGTGGGGAAAGTTTTATAGCATGAATCTAGGACGTGGTTCAAAGAGGAAAGGAAGGGGGAAATTAGTACAGACTAGCTACCCAGCACCTACGTTGGTCGAAAAGGGAAAACAATGACAAACGCAGTGTGCACATCTTTAATGAACTAATCTTTTTGTTTTGGGGGACAGGGCTGTAGAGTTTGAGCAGGACTAGATTTGCTGCCCTCACATAGTGAAAGCTGTCTAAAGATAACAAAACTAGGACGAACACAAATATGCTCCTTGGTTGTTTGTTCTTTGTTGCAACAGACTGTGCATCACCCCTTTATACATCGGTAGATGCACATCGTGTTGGTGCGTCCACTGTCCCGTGCAACTCTCTAGCTGTTGTTAATCTAAGGCCCTGTTTGGTTAAAAAGTCCTAGTTGGGACTAAAAAAGTCCTTTAGTCCCAACTAAAAAGTCCCTAGTCCCTACCTGCTTGATTCCCGGGACTAAACATGGACTAGAGGTTATTAAATGACATGCTAAAAGACCATGTTACTGATACATCTCCAATGTATATATAATTTTTGATTGTTCCATGCTATTACATTATCTGTTTTGGATGTTTAATGGGCTTTAATATACCTTTTTATATTATTTTTGGGACTAACCTACTAACCAAAGGCCTAGTGCAAATTGCTGTTTTTTTGCCTATTTCAGTGTTTCACAGAAAAGGACTATCAAACGGAATCCAAACGGAATGAAACCTTCGGCGGTGTTATTTTTGGAACAAACGTGATCCAGGAGACTTGGAGTGGACGTCAAGAAAGAAGCGAGGAGGCCACGAGGCAGGAGAGCGCGCCCCCACCCTCATGGGCCCCTCACAGCTCCACCGACATACTTCTACCTCCTATATATACCCATATACCCTGAAAACATCAGGGAGCACCACAAAACCCTATTTCCACCACTGCAACCTTCTTTACCCATGAGATCCCATCTTGGGGCCTTTTTAGCACTCCGCCGAAGGGGGAATCGATCATCGAGGGCTTCTACATCAACACCATAGCCTCTTCGATGATGTGTGAGTAGTTTACCACAGACCTTCGGGTCCATAGTTATTAGCTAGATGGCTTCTTCTCTCTCTTTGGATCTCAATACAAAGTTCTCCTCGATACTCTTGTAGATCTATTCGATGTAATTCTTTTTGCGGTGTGTTTGTCGAGATCCGATGAATTGTGGTTTTATGATCAAGATTATCTATGCACAATATTTGATTCTTCAATGAATTCTTTTATGCATGATTTAATATCTTTGCAAGTCTCTTCGAATTATCAGTTTGGTTTGGCCTACTAGATTGATCTTACTTGCAATGGGAGAAGTGCTTAGCTTCAGGTTCAATCTTGCGGCGTCCTTTCCCAGTGACAGCAGGGGCAGCAAGGCACGTATTGTATTATTGCCATCGAGGATAAAAATATGGGGTTTATATCATATTGCTTAAGTTTATCCCTCTACATCATGTCATCTTGGCTAATGTGTTACTCTGTTCTTATGAACTTAATAATCTAGATGCATGCTGGATAGCGATCGATGTGTGGAGTAATAGTAGTAGATGCAGAATCGTTTCGGTCTACTTGTCGCCGACGTGATGCCTATATACATGATCATGCCTAGATATTCTCATAACTACGCACTTTTCTATCAATTGCTCGACAGTAATTTGTTCACCCACCGTAGAATTTGCTATCTTGATAGAAGCCACTAGTGAAACCTATGGCCACCGGGTCTATCTTCCATCATATTATTTTCCTATCAACTTGCTATTTCTATCATTGTTTATTTTGCAATCTTTATTTTCCAATCTATACAATAAAAATACCAAAAATATTTATCTTATTATCTCTATCAGATCTCACTTTCGTAAGTGACTGTGAAGGGATTGACAACCCCTTTATTGCGTTGGTTGCGAGGTTCTTGTTTGTTTGTACAGGTACTAAGGGACTTGTGTGTAGTCTCCTACTGGATTGATACCTTGGTTCTCAAAAACTGAGGGAAATACTTACGCTACTTTGTTGCATCACCCTTTCCTCAACAAGGGAAAACCAACGCATGCTCAAGAGGTAGCAAGAAGGATTTCTAGCACTTTTGCCGGGGAGGTTGCACCAAGTCAAATCAAGATTTGATCTCCCGTCAACAAGCCATTTCTGCCACCGTTGTCGGGGAGATCTACGCACAAGTGAATACATACCAAGTACCCATCACAAACTCTTATCCCTCGCATTACATTATTTGCCATTTGCCTCTCGTTTTACTCTCCCCCACTTCACCCTTGCCATTTTATTCGCCCTCTTTTCTGTTCGCCTCTTTTCCGTCCGTCTCTTTTTGCTTGCTTCTTGTGTGTTTGTGTGTCACAATGTCTCTTCCAAAAAGTATTGATCTTCAACATAGAAGGTTGGGAGAAATTGAAAACAACATTATAAGTTTTATGTCCTTGCAATTTGAGCATAATAATTTCTTCAGAAATGAGCTTAAAGAGCAAAAAAGTTTTATGGATTACATGAATAAAGAGCTCGATGATATGTCTAAGAATTTTATGGTTTGAAATCTCAGTTTGCTCATCTTGAAAACTTAATTGCCCAAATTTCGGATAAGCAGGCCACCTTAGTTAATAAGATGGCCGCCAAACCAGAAGAGTTAGACGATAAAAAGGATGAAGATCTAAAAGTGATTGATGTGTCCCCTATTAAATCTTTGTTTTGCAATATGAATCTTGATAAATATGGGACTGGAGATGTGTCAACTTTAGCTAAAAGGCGTCCCAATGATCCGGAGTTTTTAGATCTTGATGCGAAAATTGGTAAAAGTGAGATTGAAGAGGTTAAAACTTTACATATCACTGAACCCACTATTTTGGATTTCAAGGAATTTAATTATGATAATTGCTCTTTGATAGATTTTATTTCCTTGTTGCAATCTGTGCTAAATTCTCCTCATGCTTATAGTCATAATAAAGCTTTTACCAAACATATCATTGATGCTTTAATGCAATCCTATGAAGAAAAGCTTGAATCAGATGTTTCTATCCCTAGAAAACCTTATGATGAGTGGGAACCTACTATTAAAATTAAAATTAAAGATCATGAATGCTATGCTTTATGTGATTTGGGTGCTAGTGTTTCTACGATTCCAAAAACTTTGAGTGATGTGTTAGGTTTCCGTGAATTTGATGATTGTTCTTTAAATTTGCATCTTGCGGATTCCACTATTAAGAAACCGATGGGAAGGATTAATGATGTTATTAATGTTGCAAATAGGAATTATGTGCTCGGAGATTTCATTATTCTTGATATAGATTGCAATCCTGCATGTCCTATTATTCTCGGTACACCTTTCCTTGGAACGATTGGTGCAATTATTGATATGAAAGAAGCAAATATTAGATTCCAATTTCCATTAAGGAAAGGCATGGAACAGTTCCATAGGAAGAAAATTAAATTACCTTATGAATCTATTATGAGAGCCACTTATGGATTGCATACCAAAGATGACAATACCTAGATCTATTCTTGTTTTTATGCCTAGCTAGGGGAGTTAAACGATAGCGCTTTTTGGGAGGCAACCCAATTTTATTTTTGTTTCTTGTTGTTTTGTTCCTGTTTAGTAATAAATAATTCATCTAGATTCTGTTTAGATGTGGTTTTATGTTTTTAATTAGTGTTTGTGCCAAGTAGAACCTTTGGGAAGACTTGGGAGAAGTCTTTGCGATCTTGCTGTAAAAAACAGAAACTTTAGCGCTCACGAGATTTGCTGCCATTTTTTTACTGGAGAGTACGATTAGGTTGATTATTTTTGAAGATGATTAATAGAAAAATTCCTCACGTCCACCAATTTGTTTCAGAATTTTGGGGGTTACAGAAGTATTTGAAACCTACAGATTACTACAGGGTGTTCTGTTTTTGACAGATTCTGTTTTTCGTGTGTTGTTTGCTTATTTTGATGAATCTATGGCTAGTATAGGGAGGTATGAACCATAGAGAAGTTGTAATACAGTAGGTTGAACACAAATATAAGTAAAGAATGAGTTCATTACAGTACCTTGAAGTGGTGGTTTGTTTTCTTATACTAACGGAGCTCATGAGATTTTCTATTGAGTTTTGTGTTGTGAAGTTTTCAAGTTTTCGGCAAAGATTTGATGGATTTTGGAATAAGGAGTGGCAAGAGCCAAAGCTTGGGGATGCCCAAGGCACCCCAAGGTAAAATTCAAGGACAACCAAAATCCTAAGCTTGGGGATGCCCCGGAAGGCATCCCCTCTTTCGTCTTCGTCCATCAGTAACTTTACTTGAGGCTATATTTTTATTCACCACATGATATGTGTTTTGCCTGGAGCATCTTGTATGATTGGAGTCTTTGATTTTTAGTTTACCACAATAATCCTTGATGTACACACCTTTTGGAGAGTCACACATGAATTGGAATTTATTAGAATACTCTGTGTGCTTCACTTATATCTTTTGAGCTAGAAAATTTTGCTCTAGTGCTTCACTTATATCCTTTTTAAGAGCACGGTGGTGGTTCTATTTTATAGGAATTATTGATCTCTAATGCTTCACTTATATTATTTTTAGAGTCTTTTAGAACGGCATGGTAATTTTCTTTGGCTATAAAATTAGTCCTAATATGATAGGCATCCAAGATGGGTATAATAAAAACTTTCATAAAAAGTGCATTGAATACTATGAGAAGTTTGATACTTGACGATTGTTTTGAGATATGAAGATGGTGATATTAGAGTCATGCTATTTGAGTATTTGTGAATTTGAGAAATACTTGTTCTAAAGTTTATGATTCCCGTTGCATGCACGTATGGTGAACCGTTATGTGATGAAGTCGGACCATGCTTTATTTATTGATTGTCTTCCTTATGAGTGGCGGTCGGGGACGAGTGATGGTCTTTTCCTACCAATCTATCCCCCTAGGAGCAGGCGCGTAGTACTTTGTTTTGATAACTAATAGATTTTTGCAGTAAGTATGTGAGTTCTTTATGACTAATGTTGAGTGAATGGATTATACGCACTCTCACCCTCCCACCATTGCTAGCCTCTCTAGTACCGCGCAACTTTCGCCGGTACCATACACCCACCATATACCTTCCTCAAAACAGCCACCATACCTACCTACTATGGCATTTCCATAGCCATTCCGAGATATATTGCCATGCAACTTACCACCGTTCCATTTGTTGTGACACGCTTCATCATTGTCATATTGCTTTGCATGATCATGTAGTTGTCATCGTATTTGTGGCAAAGCCACCTTTATAATTATTTCATACATGTCACTCTTGATTCATTGCATATCCTGGTACACCGCAGAGGCATTCATATAGTCATATTTTGTTCTAAGTATCGAGTTGTAATTCTTGAGTTGTAAGTAAATAGAAGTGTGATGATCATCATTATTAGAGCATTGTCCCAAGTGAGGAAAGGATGATGGAGACTATGATTCCCCCACAAGTCGGGATGAGACTCCGGACGAAAAAAAGAGGAAAAAAAGAGGCCATAAAAGAAGGCCCAAATAAAAAAATAAAAAAGAGAGAAGGGACAATGTTACTATCCTTTTACCACACTTGTGCTTCAAAGTAGCACCATGATCTTCATGATAGAGAGTCTCCTATGTTGTCAATTTCATATAATAGTGGGAATTTCATATTGTAGAACTTGATATATTCCAATGATGGGCTTCCTCGAAATGCCCTAGGTCTTCGTGAGCAAGCAACTTGGATGCACACCCACTTAGTTTCTTTTGTTGAGCTTTCATACACTTATAGCTCTAGTGCATCCGTTGCATGACAATCCCTACTCACTCACATTGATATCTATTGATGGGCATCTCCATAGCCCGTTGATACGCCTAGTTGATGTGAGACTATCTTCTCCTTTTTGTCTTCTCCACAACCACCATTCTATTCCACCTATAGTGCTATATCCATGGCTCGCTCTCATATATTGCGTGAAGATTGAAAAAGTTTGAGAATATCAGACGTATGAAACAATTGGTTGGCTTGTCATCGGGGTTGTGCATGATTAAATACTTTGTGTGACGAAGATAGAGCATAGCCAGATTATATGATTTTGTAGGGATAACTTTCTTTGGCCCTGTTATTTTGAGAAGACATCATTGCTTTGTTAGCATTGTACAAATTTATCTCGCTGAGAAATTACAGTACATACTATACTACTATGTAAAAAGTTAGGTGTCGCACAGTGCCCAGAATATACGACGATAGTGTGAGGTGGGCCATGTAATCACTGAGCCTGCGTGTTTTCACTGCTTTCGCACTCCTCCGCTGTAAGAATGGAGAAAATTGTAATCTAGTACCTCCTTTGGCTGAAGCATGGGATATTCAGCAGTCGTACCTGTTGGGGAACGTAGCATAAATTCAAAATTTTCCTACGTGTCACCAAGATTTATCTATGGAGTCATCTAGCAACGAGGGAGGAGTGGATCTACTTACCCTTGTAGATCGCGCGCGGAAGCATTCAAGAGAACGGGGTTGATGGAGTCGTACTCGTCGTGATCCAAATCACCGATGATCCTAGCGCCGAACGGACGGCACCTCCGCGTTCAACACACGTACGGAGCAGTGACGTCTCCTACTTATTGATCCAGCAAGGGGAAAGGAGAGGTTGATGGAGATCCAGCAGCACGACGGCGTGGTGGTGGAAGTAGCGGGATTCCAACAGGGCTTCGCCAAGCGCTGCGGGAGGAGGGAGGTGTATCATGGGAGGGAGAGGGAGGCGCCAGGGCTTAGATATTGCTGCCCTCCCTTTCCCCCACTATATATAGGGCCAAGGGAGAGGGGGGGCGCAGCCTTGGCCCTTCCTCCAAGGAAGGGTGCGGCCAGGGAGGAGTCCCTCCTCCCCAAGGCACCTCGGAGGTGCCTTCCCCCTTTAGGACTCTTCCTTCTCTCATCTCTTGGCGCATGGGCCTCTTGGGGCTGGTTCCCTTGGACCATATAGGCCAAGGCGCACCCCCTACAGCCCATGTGGCCCTCCGGGGCTGGTGGCCCCACCCGGTGGACCCCCGGGACCCTTCCGGTGGTCCCGGTACAATACCGGTGACCCCGAAACTTGTCCCGATGCCCGAAATAGCACTTCCTATATATAATTCTTTACCTCCGGACCATTCCGGAACTCCTCGTGACGTCCGGGATATCATCCGGGACTCCGAACAACTTTCAGGTTACCGCATACTAATATCTCTATAACCCTAGCGTCACCGAACCTTAAGTGTGTAGACCCTACGGGTTCGGGAGACATGCAGACATGACCGAGATGACTCTCCGGTCAATAACCAACAGCGGGATCTGGATACCCATGTTGGCTCCCACATGTTCCACGATGATCTCATCGGATGAACCACGATGTCAAGGACTTAATCAATCCCGTATACAATTCCCTTTGTCTAGCGGTACGATACTTGCCCGAGATTCGATCGTCGGTATCCCGATACCTTGTTCAATCTCGTTACCGGCAAGTCTCTTTTACTCGTTCCGTAACACATCATCCCGTGATCAACTCCTTGATCACATTGTGCACATTATGATGATGTCCTACCGAGTGGGCCCAGAGATACCTCTCCGTTTACACGGAGTGACAAATCCCAGTCTCGATTCGTGCCAACCCAACAGACACTTTCGGAGATACCTGTAGTGTACCTTTATAGCCACCCAGTTACGTTGTGACGTTTGGCACACCCAAAGTATTCCTACGGTATCCGGGAGTTGCACAATCTCATGGTCTAAGGAAATGATACTTGACATTAGAAAAGCTTTAGCATACGAACTACACGATCTTTGTGCTAGGCTTAGGATTGGGTCTTGTCCATCACATCATTCTCCTAATGATGTGATCCCGTTATCAACGACATCCAATTTCCATGGTCAGGAAACCGTAACCATCTATTGATCAACGAGCTAGTCAACTAGAGGCTTACTAGGGACATGGTGTTGTCTATGTATCCACACATGTATCTGAGTTTCCTATCAATACAATTCTAGCATGGATAATAAACGATTATCATGAACAAGGAAATATAATAATAACTAATTTATTATTGCCTCTAGGGCATATTTCCAACAGTCTCCCACTTGCACTAGAGTCAATAATCTAGGTCACATCGCTATGTGACTAACACTCAAGGTCACATCCCCATGTGACTAACACCCAAAGAGTTTACTAGAGTCAATAATCTACTTCACATTACCATGTGATTAACACTCGATGAGTTCTGGGTTTGAACATGTTATGCTTGTGAGAGATGTTATAGTCAACGGGTTTGAATCTTTCAGATCCGTATGTACTTCGCAAATTTCTTATGTCATCTTGTAGATGTAACTACTACGCTACATTTGGAGCTATTCCAAATAACTGTTCTACTATACGAATCCATTTTACTACTCAGAATAATCTGGTTAGTGTCAAAGTTTGCATCGGCGTAACCCTTTACTACGAACTCTTTTACCACCTCCATAATCGAGAAAATTCCTTAGTCCACTAGTTACTAAGGATAACTTTGACCGCTGTCCTATGATCCATTCTTGGATCACTCTTGTACCCCTTGACTGACTCATGGCAAGGCACATTTCAGGTGCGGTACACAGCATAGCATACTGTAGAGCCTATGTCTTAGGCATAGGGGACGACCTTGTTCCTTTCTCTCTATTCTGTCGTGGCCGAGCTTTAAGTCTTAACTTCATACCTTACAACTCAGGCAAGAACTCCTTCTTTGACTGATCCATCTTGAACACCTTCAAGATCATGTCAAGGTATGTGCTCATTTGAAAGTACCATTAAGCGTTTTGATCTATCCTTATAGATCTTGATGCTCAATGTTCAAGTAGCTTAATCCAGGCTTTCCATTGAAAAACACTTTCCAAATAACCCTATATGCTTTCCAAAAATTCTACGTCATTTCTGATCAACAATATGTCAACATATATTTATCAGAAATTCTATAGTGCTCCCACTCACTTCTTTGGAAATACAAGTTTCTCATAAACTTTGTATACACCCAAAACTTTGATCATCTTATCAAAGCATACATTCCAACTCCGAGATGCTTACTCCAGTCCTTAGAAGGATTGCTGGAGCTTTGCATACTTATTAGCATCTTTCAAGATTGACAAAACCTTCCGGTTGTATCACATACAACCTTTCCTCAAGAAAATCGTCGAGGAAACAATGTTTTGACATCCTATCTGCAAGATTTCATAAATAATGCAGTAATCGCTAATATAATTCCAACAGACCCTTAGCATCGCTACGAGTGAGAAAGTCTCATCGTAGTCAACTCCTTGAACTTGTCAGAAAACATCTTAACGACAAGTCGAGCTTTCTTAATGGTGATACTTACCATCATTGTCCGTCTTCCTTTTAAAAATCCATATGTACCTAACAGCCTTACGACCATCAAGTAGCTCTTTCAAAGTCTACATTTTGTTTTCATATATGGATCCTCTCTCGGATTATATGGCCTCGGGCCATTTTGGAATCCAGGCCCACCATCGCTTCTCCATAGCTCGTAGGTTCATTGTTGTCTAGCAACATGACTTCCAAGACAGGATTACGTACCACTCTGAAGTAGTACGCATCCTTGTCATCCCACGAGGTTTGGTAGTGACTTGATCTGAAGTTTCATGATCACTATCATAAGCTTCCACTTCAATTGTTGTAGGTGCCACAGGAACAACTCTTGTGCCCTGCCACACACTAGTTGAAGAGACGGTTCAATAACCTCATCAAGTCTCCACCATCCTCCCACTCAATTCTTTCGAGAGAAACTTTTCCTCGAGAAAGGACCCGATTCTAGAAACAATCCCTTATTGCTTTCAGATCTGAGACAGGAGGTATACCCAACTGTTTTGGGTGTCCTATGAAGATGCATTTATCCGCTTTGGGTTCGAGCTTATCAGCCTGAAACTTTTTCACATAAGCGTCGCAGCCCCAAACTTCTAAGAAATGACAGCTTAGGTTTCTCTAAACCAAAGTTCATACGGTGTCATCTCATCGGAACTACGTGGTGCCCTTTTAAAGTGAATGTGGTTGTCTCTAATGCCTAACCCATAAACTATTGTGGTAATTCGATAAGAGACATCATGGTATGCATCATATCCAATAGGGTGCAGTTATGATGTTCGGACACACCATCACACTATGGTGTTCCAGGCTGTATTAGTTGTGAAACAATTTCCACAATGTCTTAATTCTGTGCCAAACTCGTAATTCAGATATTCATCTCTATGATCATATCATAGATCTTTTATCCTCTTGTCACGATGATCTTTCAACTTCACCCTGAAATTACTTGAACCTTTCAATAATTCAGACTCGTGATTCATCAAGTAAATATACTCAACATCTACTCAAATCATCTGTGAAGTAAGAACATAACGACATCCACTACACGCCTCAGCACTCATTGGACTGCACACATCAAAATGTATTACTTCCAACAAGTTGCTTTCTAGTTCCATTTTACTGAAAACGAGGCTTTCAGTCATCTTGCCCATGTGGTATGATTTGCATGTCTCAAGTGATTCAAAATCAAGTGAGTCCAAATGGTCCATTTGCATGGAGTTTCATCATGCATATACACCAATAGACATGGTTCGCATGCCTCAAACTTTTCAAAAACGAGTGAGCCCAAAGATCCATCAACATGGAGCTTCTTCATGCGTTTTATACCGATATGACTTACGTGGCAGTGCCACAAGTAGGTGGTACTTTCATTACTATTTTTTGGCATGAACATGTGTATCACTACGATCGAGATTCAATGAACCATTCATTTTAGGTGCAAGACCATTGAAGGTATTATTCAAATAAATAGAGTAACCATTATTCTCCTTAAATGAATAACCGTATTGCGATAGACATAATCCAATTATATCTATGCTCAACGCAAACACCAATCTCGATGGTAGAGGGAGCATGCGATGCTTGATCATATTAACATTGGAAACACTTCCAACACATATCGTCAGCTCACCTTTAGCTAGTCTCCGTTTATTCCGTAGCTTTTATTTCGAGTTACTAACACTTAGCAACCGAACCGGTATCTAATACCCTGGTGCTACTAGGAGTACTAGTAAAGTACACATCAACACAATGTATATCCAATATACTTCTATCGACCTTGCCAGCCTTCTTATCTACCAAGTATCTAGGGTAATTCTGCTCCATTGGTTGTTCCCTTTATTACAGAAGCACTTAGTCTCGGGTTTGGGTTCAACCTTGGGTTTCTTCACTAGAGCAGCAGCTGATTTGCCGTTTCATGAAGCATCCCTTTTTGCCCTTGCCCTTCTTGAAACTAGTGGTTTCACCAACCATCAACAATTGATGCTCCTTCTTGATCTCTATTTTTGTGGTGTCAAACATCGCGAATATCTCAAGGATCATCATATATGTCCCTGATATATTATAGTTCATCACGAAGCTCAAGTAGCTTGGTGGTAATGACTTTGGAGAACCATCACTATTTCATCTGGAAGATCAACTCCCACTCGATTCAAGCGATTGTTGTACTCAGACAATCTGAGCACAAGCACAACAATTGAGCTTTTCTCCTTAGTTTGCAGGCTAAGAAAATCGTCGGAGGTCTTATACCTCTTGACGTGGGCACGAGCCTGAAATTCCAATTTCAGCCCTCGAAACATCTCATATGTTTCGCGACGTTTCAAAACGTCTTCGGTGCCTCAATTCTAAACCGTTTAACTGAACTATCACGTAGTTATCAAAATGTGTATGTCAGATGTTCGCAACATCCACAGACGACGTTCGAGGTTCAGCACACTGAGCGGTGCATTAAGGACATAAGCCTTCTATGAAGCAATGAGGACAATCCTCAATTTACGGACCTAGTCAGCATAATTGCTACTACCAACTTTCAACTAAAATTTTCTCTAGGAACATATCTAAACAGTAGAACTAAAGCGCGAGCTACGACATAATTTGCAAAATCCCTTTTGACTATGTTTAGGATAAACAAGTTCATCTTATGAACTCCCACTCAGATAGACATCCCTCTAGTCATCTAAGTGATTACATGATCTGAGTCAACTAGGCCATGTCCGATCATCACGTGAGACGGACTAGTCAACATCGGTGAACATCTTCATGTTGATCGTATCTTCTATACGACTCATGCTCGACCTTTCGGTCTCTTGTGTTCCGAGGCCATGTCTGTACATGCTAGGCTCGTCAAGTCAACCTAAGTGTTTCGCGTGTGTAAATCTGTCTTACACCCGTTGTATGTGAACGTTAGAATCTAACACCCGATCATCACGTGGTGCTTCAAACAACGAACTGTCGCAATGGTGCACAGTTAGGGGGAACACTTTCTTGAAATTATTATGAGGGATCATCTTATTTACTACCGTCGTTCTAAGTAAACAAGATGCATAAACATGATAAACATCACATGCAATCAAATAGTGACATGATATGGCCATCATCACTTTGCTCCTCTTGATCTGCATCTTCGGGGCTCCATGATCATCATCGTCACCGGCATGACACCATGATCTCCATCATCATGATCTCTATCATCGTGTCTTCATGAAGTTGTCTCGTCAACTATTACTTCTACTACTACAGCTAACGGTTAGCAATAAAGTAAAGTAATGACATGACGTTTATGTTGACACGCAGGTCATAAATAAATTAAGACAACTCCTATGGCTCCTGCCGGTTGTCATACTCATCGACATGCAAGTCGTGATTCCTATTACAAGAACATGATCATCTCATACATCACATATATCATTCATCACATCCTTTGGCCATATCACATCACATAGCATACCCTGCAAAAACAAGTTAGACGTCCTCTAATTGTTGTTTGCATGTTTTACGTGGCTGCTATGGGTTTCTAGCAAGAACATTTCTTACCTACGCAAAAACCACAACGTGATATGCCAATTGCTATTTACCCTTCATAAGGACCCTTTTCATCGAATCCGATCCGACTAAAGTGGGAGAGACAGACACCCGCTAGCCACCTTATGCAACTAGTGCATGTTAGTCGGTCGAACCTGTCTCACGTAAGAGTATGTGTAAGGTCGGTCCGGGCCGCTTCATCCCACAATGCCACTGAATCAAGATTGGACTAGTAACAGTAAGCATATTGAACAAAATCAATGCCCACAACTACTTTGTGTTGTACTCGTGCATAGGAACTACGCATAGACCTAGCTCATGATGCCACTGTTGGGGAACGCAGCATAAATTCAAAATTTTCCTACGTGTCACCAAGATCTATCTATGGAGTCATCTAGCAACGAGGGAGGAGTGGATCTACATACCCTTGTAGATCGCGCATGGAAGCGTTCAAGAGAACGGGGTTGATGGAGTCGTACTCGTCGTGATCCAAATCACCGATGATCCTAGCGCCGAACGGACGGCACCTCCGCGTTCAACACACGTACGGAGCAGCGACGTCTCCTCCTTCTTGATCCAGCAAGGGTAAAGAAGAGGTTGATGGAGATCCAGCAGCACGACGGCGTGGTGGTGGAAGTAGCGGGATTCCAACAGGGCTTCGCCAAGCGCTGCGGGAGGAGGGAGGTGTGTCATGGGAGGGAGAGGGAGGCGCCAGGGCTTAGGTATTGCTGCCCTCCCTTTCCCCCACTATATATAGGGCCAAGGGAGAGGGGGGGCACAGCCTTGGCCCTTCCTCCAAGGAAGGGTGCGGCCAGGGAGGAGTCCCTCCTCCCCAAGGCACCTCGGAGGTGCCTTCCCCTTTAGGACTCTTCCTTCTCTCATCTCTTGGCGCATGGGCCTCTTGGGGCTGGTGCCCTTGGCCCATATAGGCCAAGGCGCACCCCCTACAGCCCATGTGCCCCCCCCGGGGCAGGTGGCCCCACCCGGTGGACCCCCGGGACCCTTCCGGTGGTCCCGGTACAATACCGGTGACCCCGAAACTTGTCCCGATGCCCGAAATAGCACTTCCTATATATAATTCTTTAACTCCGGACCATTCCGGAACTCCTCGTGACGTCCGGGATATCATCCGGGACTCTGAAAAACTTTCGGGTTACCGCATACTAATATCTCTATAACCCTAGCGTCACCGAACCTTAAGTGTGTGGACCCTACGGGTTCGGGAGACATGCAGACATGACCGAGATGACTCTCCGGTCAATAACCAACAGCGGGATCTGGATACCCATGTTGGCTCCCACATGTTCCACGATGATCTCATCTGATGAACCATGATGTCAAGGACTTAATCAATCCCGTATACAATTCCCTTTGTCTAGCGGTACGATACTTGCCCGAGATTCGATCGTCGGTATCCCGATACCTTGTTCAATCTCGTTACCGGCAAGTCTCTTTTACTCTTTCCGTAACACATCATCCCGTGATCAACTCCTTGATCACATTGTGCACATTATGATGATGTCCTACCGAGTGGGCCCAGAGATAGCTCTCCGTCTACACGGAGTGACAAATCCCAGTCTCGATTCGTGCCAACCCAACAGACACTTTCGGAGATACCTGTAGTGTACCTTTATAGCCACCCAGTTACGTTGTGACATTTGGCACACCCAAAGTATTCCTACGGTATCCGGGAGTTGCACAATCTCATGGTCTAAGGAAATGATACTTGACATTAGAAAAGCTTTAGCATACGAACTACATGATCTTTGTGCTAGGCTTAGGATTGGGTCCTATCCATCACATCATTCTCCTAATGATGTGATCCCGTTATCAACGACATCCAATGTCCATGGTCAGGAAACCGTAACCATCTATTGATCAACGAGCTAGTCAACTAGAGGCTTACTAGGGACATGGTGTTGCCTATGTATCCACACATGTATCTGAGTTTCCTATCAATACAATTCTAGCATGGATAATAAATGATTATCATGAACAAGGAAATATAATAATAACTAATTTATTATTGCCTCTAGGGCATATTTCCAACAGTACCAGCTTAGTAATAATGACCAATGAGACGTCAAATCACATAGACCCAGCAGTAACTTGGACGGGAAAAGCAACCATCACTCTTGAATCCGCTTCTCCCTTCAACGCAGACGCCAGTGAGAGGTCATGTCCGCTCTGCCCGGGCATGAATGCATCACTGATTCTTTGGAGCAGCACTAACCGTGTCAGGCGGGAAGCGCGTGCGCGTGATGGAGGGGCTTTGGGTGGGCTAGGCTGGTCAGGAGCGGGCGTGGCAGCTATCCTGACCGGACGCCCGGAAATGAGAGAATGCACCGACTATCGCGGCTAAATCGTACACTACACGCCATCTCTCTGTAGGAGTAGGTCGATGTGTCGCTCTCTCTAACACACACACAGGTTCGTAGAATAGGAATATCGTGCGAGTGCGAAGCCACAGGAAGTGAGATACAAATGGAGTACGTACAAGAAGAGAAGAGGTGACGAATATTCCATCAAACCTGGACTGAGGAGTAGTACTCCCACCGTCTAGGTGTTAAGTCATCTTACGAAAATCAGATATTCCCAAAATGTTTAGGCGTCTTCCATTCACTTTGCATCTCAATCCCCTCCTAGCCTCATTGCTAGCGAGCGTTGTTACTTTCTTTGCCTTGTTATCTCCCCCGGAAACCCAATGCCTGGAGCACAACTACGCGGTGATTAGTCAAGAAATCAAAGTCGGCTTGCATGAAAGTTAATACGTGGCCCTGCATGGTAGCTAAAACAACACCTCTTAATTGTTGTGATTAATAGTTGCTTTTAGAGACAGAAATTAGGGCTTTGATCGGAGGAAGGACAGGTCAAGTTTCTCCTTATCCTCTAATCTGCTTGCACCTTGGTCCTGCTGCACCTTCTAATGTGACTTACACCTAGACGGAGGGAGTAGTATGAGATACGATGGCACACTGACTTAGGTCGAATACAAGTGCCCAAAATTATTGGAAGAGAGCAAAGTGTACAAACTAAATAACTAAAATTGAATTAATCGTTTATTTTTCCGAAACAGGGGCAAAAGATTTGCCTCATCCACCAAATAAGAGGAGAATAGAGTTTCACAATTTGCAAGTGACCCTACAAATAAACGCCATGGCAATTACTCTCAATACACCCTAGTTTCTTAGCACCCGCTGTAACCCTTAGTACATACGGTGGCACACTAACTTAGGCCGAATACAAGTGCCCAAAATATTTTAAATTGGAGGATGGTGCAGCCCACATTTCCAATATTTTGACCGTGTGTGGTTCAGTTGTTGTTCACTTCGGAGGGTCGTGTGCCACACGTGAACGTTAGTAAGCGCGACCGGGAGCCATGCAGCGTTAATTGCGAGTTGACTCCTTCGAGCGTTAAATTTTCCTCACGTATTAGCATTGCCCCTAGTATTTTTCTTCACTATTTTAAATAAAGAGTTCCGTTTCATGCACGATTTAAAATGATTTTTATGGAGAGAGAAAGAAAACCACTCCATCTATATATGCTACAGCCTCGGTGCTTGTTTTCTAGGGTTTGCACTCTTCACACTCTCTCTCCACTATATATATACACGGTGGAGCCTCAGCCTTGCAGTTGCTCTCTTCACACTCTCTCACCCTCTACAGATCTAAACAAGACTTCGTTGGCCTCTCTCTCTCCCCTCACTACTGGTCAAAGAGCCGACAGGATCTGTCCGCCAGGAAGGGAAGGAGGCTTAACGCTGTCGCCGTTGGCGAGGGAGGGAGTCCACTACCGGCGCAGTTGTTCTCTTTCACCCAGCAGCGGCGCGGGAGGGCCTCCGAACCCTTCTTCCTTGCTGCTGTACATAGTGTGGGCAGATCGGCCTCCGACTGCCCACTGAGCCACACCCCGAGAACCTTAAGGTATAATTTACTTATTCCACATGCATTGCTCTAGCTGCATGTGCGCTTTTTCCGCTTCTGCACTCGAATCTAGGTGTTGGATCAAACAGGAAAGTAGTGGGGAAAGTTGTATATCATGAATCTAGGACGTGATTCAAAGAGGAAAGGAAGGGGGAAAGTTTTGTAGCATGAATCTAGGACGTGGTTCAAAGAGGAAAGGAAGGGGGAAAGTAGTACAGAATGGATACCCAGCACCTACATTGGTCCAAAAGGGAAAACAATGACAAACGCAGTATGCACATCTTTAACGAACTAATCTTTTTGTTTTGGGGGACAAGGCTGTAGAGTTTGAGCAGGACTAGATTTGCTGCCCTCACATAGGGAAAGTTGTCTAAAGATAACAAAACTGGGACCAACGCAAATATGCTCCTTGGTTGTTTGTTCTTTGTTGCAACAGACTATGCAGCACCCCTTTATACATCGGTAGATGCATAGGGTGTTGGTGCGTCCACTGTCCCGTGCAACTCTTTAGCTGTTGTTAATCTAAGGCCCTGTTTGATTAAAAAGTCCTAGGACTTTTTTTAGTCCCAACTAAAAAGTCCCTAGTCCCTACCTGCTTGGTTCTAGGGACTAAACATGGACTAGAGGTTATTAAATGACATGCTAAAAGACCATGTTACTGATACGTCTCCAACATATCTATAATTTTTTTATTGTTCCATGCTATTATATTATTTGTTTTGGATGTTTAATGGGCTTTAATACACCCTTTCATATTACTTTTGGGACTAACCTACTAACCAAAGGCCTAGTGCGAATTGTTGTTTTTTTTGCTTATTTCAGTGTTTCGCAGGAAAGGAATATCAAACAGAATGAAACCTTCGGGAGAGTTATTTTTGGAACAAACGGGATCCAGGAGACTTGGAGTGGACGTCAAGAAAGAATCGAGGAGGCCACGAGGCAGGAGGGCGCGCCCCCCACCCTCGTGGGCCCCTCGCAGCTCCACCGACCTACTTCTTCCACATATATATACCCATATACCCTGAAAACATCAGAGAGCACCACGAAACCCTATTTCCACCGCCGCAACCTTCTATACCCGTGAGATCCCATCTTGGGGCCTTTTCCGGCGCTCCGCCGGAGGGAGAATCGATCATCGAGGGCTTCTACATCAACACCATAGCCTCTCCGATGATGTGTGAGTAGTTTACCATAGACCTTCGGGTCCATAGTTATTAGCTAGATGGCTTCTTCTCTCTCTTTGGATCTCAATACAAAGTTCTCCTCGATTCTCTTGGAGATCTATTCGATGTAATTCTTTTTGCGGTGTGTTTGTCGAGATCTGATGAATTGTGGGTTTATGAACAAGATTATCTATGAACAATATTTGATTCTTCTCTTAATTCTTTTATGCATGATTTAATATCTTTGCAAGTCTCTTCAAATTATTAGTTTGGTTTGGCCTACTAGATTGATCTTTCTTGAAATGGGAGAAGTGCTTAGCTTTGGGTTCAATCTTGCGGTGTCCTTTCCCAGTGACAGCAGGGGCGGCAAGACACGTATTGTATTTTTTGCCATCAAGGATAAAAAGATGGGGTTTATATCATATTGCTTGAGTTTATCCCTCTACATCATGTCATCTTGCCTAATGTGTTACTCTATTCTTATGAACTTAATACTCTAGATGCATGCTGGAGAGCGGTCGATGTGTGGAGTAATAGTAGTAGATGCAGAATCATTTCGGTGTACTTGTCGCGGACGTGATGCCTACATGCATGATCATGCCTAGATATTCTCATAACTATGCGCTTTTATATCAATTGGTCGACAGTAATTTGTTTACCCACTGTAGAATTTGCTATCTTGAGAGAAGCCACTAGTGAAACCTATAGCCCCCGGGTCTATCTTCCATCATATTATTTTCCTATCAACTTGCTATTTCTATCATTGTTTATATTGCAATCTTTATTTTCCTATCTATACAATAAAAATACCAAAAATATTTATATTATTATCTCTATCAGATCTCACTGTCATAAGTGATCGTGAAGGGATTGACAACCCCTTTATCGTGTTGGTTGCGAGGTTCTTGTTTGTTTGTGCAGGTACTAAGGGACTTGCATGTTACCTCCTACTCGATTGATACCTTGGTTCTCAAAAACTGAGGGAAATACTTGCGCTACTTTGCTGCATCGCCCTTTCCTCTTCAAGGGAAAACCAACGCATGCTCAAGAGGTAGCAGTTACCCCTAGTTATGAACTAATAGAGATAAGGTGTGATGCGGGGCAGGGGCAACTGTTGGACAAAGTCCTAAAAAGACTCTCCCTCAGGGTCTTCTTTCTTTAGTCTCAAATGCCCACTTTTAGTCCCTAAAGGTCCATCCTGTTTGGTTTAGATGGGACTAAATGGGACTTTTTTCCCTACACCAAAAAGTCCGTGTAAACAAACACCCTCTAATAATGCCGCTGGAAAATTGAAGCAATGCCACAGTTAAAAGCAAATTACATGTTTAACAAATTTTATTGTTAATATAATATCTCTTTTAATATGAATCAATGCCACCATTTGAGATATGCTACCGTCTTGCTTTCTTTCCCATTTAGATAAGTTAGATGCTTCTTTTAGTTGGCTTCTGTGTCATCCACCGTTATTGACCACTAGTTGTTTCCTTTGCACCTCTGTGTAAACAGGGTTATCTACTTCACCTCGTTGCTATTGTGACCTTTTGTTGCACTGCACAAAACACTTTTGTTTTAGGAGTGTTTTGTGTAGTTCAATCAAAATGTCACACTAACAACATTGCTTGATTGCTTGATCTTAGTGGAACTGCACAAGACGAGATCTGACTTCCTATCCATGTTGGCAAATTTGTTTCAGATCTTCTTCTTGTGAGTTGTTTGAATCCCGAGTCATAAGAGGTCAGTACTAGCCTTGTTTTGATTGTGTAGTGCGCTTTCATATGTTGTGCTACTTATACGGTAATGTTGCCTGATTTTAGTGAACTACACAATTGGAGACAAGACTTCCAATCTGTATGTGCACCGTAATATCCCATTGAGGTAAGATAAGGATATTTCACAATTGTTGTCCTGTATTTTGCCACTTTCATCAGAAAATTAATGTCATTGTTTAGTGCTATACTTGTGCTCCCTAATTCACATGCCAAATCTTACATTCAAGGCGAAGCTTGTCTGTTAATGAACCAAGCGATGAAGAGGAAGAACAAGCGGAACAAAAACAAAAATCAACTCCTGGTGCTGTAATGAAGCACTAGAACTGTGATGACACAAGTAATGATATAGTTTTGCATCTTAATTTATTGCTATGGCTGGAACGAGCAATTGTTTTGCCACTGATTTGATGCCACTCTTAATGTAATATGTAATTATCTCTACTTGTGCAAACAGGGATCTTCTTTGAAGATAACATATATTTTAGTGGAACTGCACAAGAAGATGTTGGAAACATTAAACTAATCGAGGAGTATATAATAAGCATGGCAACAATAGTAGATAACAACAGATGGTTTTGGAGAAGTGCTTGATCTGTATGCTCTACACAATAAGCCTCCTGACAAAGGTTGGTACTCGCCCACGGATTTCATCCATATGATTGAGCTTTGTCATCTCTATTGGTGTTGTTCTACTATTTAGATACTATCATGAGAAAGTGGTATTGTCCTCGAGAAGTGCTTCATCTGTGATGTTTTAAATATTTCCTTTCCTTTTTTCCGAGCAAACAGGGATGCTAGCATTTAGTTGTCGTCTTGTCTTTGCACAACATGATCATCCTCTGAAGAAGAAGCATACGGAGTACGTGAAGTGCCTAGTTCCGATTATGCTAGGATAAAGAAGCCAAGCCTCTCTTCTTAAGAAGGGAGCAGTTGAAGGATGGTTATATTATTGCCCACAAGAACAAACTAACTTCAGCTCAGAAGGACTCAAGGATCTCCATCTTTGTTGCTGTGATGCCCAATAGAATGACCCTAAAGAAACTCATATCTACAATTCGCTCTAAATTTGGGTCCATGACCCTAAAGAGATTAAGCATGCGAATTACCCAAACATCAAAATTTGTGCCATCAAAATCAAGAGTGTCAGAGAATCCTAATCCCCTAGTCGACATCTTTACACTCTAGGTGATTAAGCCTAACAAAGAGAGACGAGGCTCTGATATCAATTGAAAGATCGTGGATGTCGCCTAGAGGGGGGTGAATAGGCGCTTTAAAATAATTACGGTTTAGGCTTGAACAAATGCGGAATAAACCTAGCGGTTAATTTGTCAAACACAAAACCTACAACAACTAGGCTCACCTATGTGCACCAACAACTTATGCTAAGCAAGATAAACTACTAGGTGATAGCAAGATATATGACAAGAAACAATATGGCTATCACAAAGTAAAGTACATAAGTAAAGAGCTCGGGTAAGAGATAACTGAGGCACGCGGAGACGACGATGTATCCCGAAGTTCACACCCTTATGGATGCTAATCTCCGTTTGGAACGGTGTGGAGGCACAATGCTCCCCAAGAAGCCACTAGGGCCACTGTAATCTCCTCACGCCCTCGCACAATGCAAGATGTCGTGATTTCACTGAGGGACCCTTCAGGGCGGTCACCGAACCCGTACAAATGGCAACCCTTGGGGGCAGTCACCGAACCCGTACACTTTGGCAACCCTTGGGGGCGGTCACCGGTACCGTCAAATTGCTCGGGGCGATCTCCACAACCTAATTGGAGACCCCGATGCTTGCCCAGAGCTTTACACCACAATGATTGATCTCCGAACACCACCAACCGTCTAGGGCGCCCAAGCACCCAAGAGGAACAAGCTCAAGGGTACCAAGCACCCAAGAGTAATAAGCTTCTCAACTTGTAACTTCCACGTATCACCGTGGAGAACTCAAACCGATGCACCAAATGCAATGGCAAGGGCACACGGAGTGCCCAAGTCCTCCTCTCTCAAATCCCACGGAAGCAACTAATGCTAGGGAGGAAAATGAGAGGAAGAACAAGAAGGAGAACACCAAGAACTCCAACATCTAGATCCAAGGGTTTCCCCTCACATAGAGGAGAAAGTGATTGGTGGAAATGTGGATCTAGATCTCCTCTCTCTTTTCCCTCAAAAACTAGCAAGAATCCATGGAGGGATTGAGAGTTAGCAAGCTCGAAGAAGGTCAACAATGGGGGAAGAACACGGGCTCAAGAGATAAGGTTCATTGGGGAAGAAGACCCCCTTTTATAGGTGGGGAAAAATCCAACCGTTATGCTCACAGCCCGCACCGAGCGGTACTACCGCTCCAAGGAGCGGTACTACCGCTAGGGTGGTAGTAGCCCTTTGAAACACAACAACGAGGAGACAAAAAAGCCAGAAGAACCCTCGGAGCGGTAGTACCGCTTGACCTCATGGTACTACCACTAGGGGTAGCGGTACTACTGCTAAGGGCAGCGGTACTACTGCTTGCGAGCGGTACTGAAAAATTACATCCGTGCCTACCACCGCTGGACTTGTGACGAGTTTTTGGTCCCGAGCGGAAGTAGCCACGGAAGTAGCCGCGGTAGTACTGCTCCAAGCAGTAGTACTGCTCCCAAGAGTGGTAGTAAAAAATTACATCCGCTCCTGTCCACGGTAGTACCGCTGCAGCCTTTTCAGAACACCAAAACTGACACAACTTCTGCAAACAGACTCTGAATTCGAAAAAACCAAGTTTTTTGGAAAGCTAGCGACAAGGGCTAACACAATATTGATAGAAATACCAATAAGAAGCAAATGAGAAAAGGCCCAAAAGAAAATGGTGAGAACCCTTCCTCGGATAAGACCGGTAAAACCTCCAACACCGAAAACATCATAGAAGACGCATGCAAACTCCGTTTTCGATGAACTCAAGCTTGTCATCAAGATGACCATAAGCTCTAAGAATCACAAAGAGAACCAAACAAGAACCAAGAAACATGATGCAAGGATGCAATGGTTTGAGCTCTCGACGAACGATACGCTCAAGCTACTCACTTGAGAGCCCCCCTTGATAGTACGGCTATCGATCCTATAACCCGGTCTCCCAATTACCACCATGATACCGGTAAAATAGAAAACCTATCAAGGGCAAACCTTTTCCTTGCACATGATCCACTTGAGCTAGATGATGACGATCTTGTCCTCCTCAAGATGGACCACCTTTCTTGATTGCGTTGGGTCGATGGAGACTAGATGATTGCTCCCCCATACTCCACTATGGGTGAGCCACTCTTCGGCACATCTTCACAAGTCCATTGACACCACAATGGATGGCAAGCTTCAAGCACTTGATCTCTTCGTGATTCTCCACTTGAACTTGCACACGGCAATCTTGATGACGATCACCACTTGATGTCATCCTTCCCATGGGTTGTATGATGTAATCCTCTTGACGCAAGCCCATGGACACATACCTAACCCCACATAGATTATCACATAGACCATGGGTTAGTACACAAAGTGCAATGGACAATGCTTACCATACCATGGGATCACTTGATCCCTCTCGGTACATCTTCTACTCTTTGTGAGTTGATCAACTTGATTCACTCTTAACTTAGTCTTGATCAACCTTGAATCTTTCCAACTCTCTTCGTTTGGATGATGTCTTGAAGGTAGACATGAATGATCACACAATCTTCTTCTTCAAGACATGCTTGCAATAAGCTCAACTCTCACATGACCAATCTTTGGATAATTCCTTGAATAACACCTTGGTCGACTCATAAACTCCTTGAAACCAACAAATGGAATTCAAGAAAAAACTATGGACAAATCCTTCAAATATAACTCAATGCAAACATTAGTCCATAGAGATTGTCATCAATTACCAAAACCAAACATGGAGGCACCGCATGTTCTTTCAATCTCCCCCATTTTGGTAATTGATGACAATCACTTTCAAAAGAGTTTAATACAAGGAATTATGCATCACCATGCAATGCAACAACTAATGATGCATGCGTATGAGATGCAAATGCTTAGGAACAAAACCAAAGCAAGGAGAAAACTATAAAGACTTCTCCACCAAACTCTCTGAAACCTCCACAAAACTCTTTGAAACTTCTCCCCCATTCGCATCGATTGCCAAAATGGGTGAAAAGCTTAGAAGGCCAATATAGATTGAGTTCCTCCATAATTTGTGTATTTCTCAATAAGAGAGTGGAATGCAATACACATATCCAACGGTAAATACTTGGAGGAATACAAACTATATTGAGACTCAAAGATTGCAAAAGAATGATATGCCACAAAGACATAACAAAGAGAGAAACAAGCAATCAAGCAATCAAAAGATACCAATTGAAGCAAGCAATCAATGGATATCAATTGAACCAACTAGACCAATGATCCTACGTGCCATATGAATGAAATAAATTATGATATGAGCAAAGGAGTGTTCTAGAGAAACTAGAGAAGATCCCCATGATTTGTGCACAATTTAGTTTTGTAATTGGATACAACGAGCACAAAATAGGATCGTCACCCCCCAAGATCAATAGAACCTCACGACAAGTGCAAGAGAGTAACAGAGTGTTCTAAAGACACTAGTGAAGCTCTCCATGATTTGTGCACTCCTTACAACATTTGCATTAGGATACCAAGTGCAAAAAATAGGATCATGACTCCCCGAAAATCAACAGAAACTCAGAACAAGTGCAAGTGAGCATGTAGGAAACAAAGCCTAGCACTTTCAACAAACAAATGGTTGAGCAACATATAAAAGAGGCAACTTCAAAGTAGGCTCAACCAAAATGATGTGTGTGAGTCATGGCAAAGCACTTGAGAAGACTAATGTACGGATGAGCATTAAGCATCAACATAGTCTTGGAAGAATGAGGCACACGGTGCAAGGCCTATCATTCACACACACAACTAGCAAATGGGTTCACAAGCTTACTAATAAGCATATAGAGAACCTATGCTTGTGATAACCCGTGGTGAAGATAGAAGAAGAAAGCCTCATCAAGAGGAGGGATACCAATTAAGATGGCAAAAGCCTCGTAAAGATTAGCATGAGGAAAATAATCTTCACCACACAAGAGTCCATCAAGATACAACGAGATACGACACGCACTCAAGGCAAAAGCATTCACGGAGCCAGCAAAGAAATAACAAAAGAGAGACAAGGTGGACGTGAAAGAAAGGATATCATCTAGAGATGTAATTTCTCTCAAGTGTATAAGGTTCTAGGTAGACGAAATCATGATGATATATATCTACAAAGAAGGATGTACACCCGAAATAGTTACAACATGAAGGAACAAGATATCCAAAAGGAAGTCAGACATATACCAATAAGATATTTGCTTGAGAGCATAGCACATGGCTAGATATGGTCTTATTGTATATAAATGAATTCCAACCACATGAACATCAAAGACATCACAACTAGCAACAAGACATCATTGTTGGGATGCTTTGAGAAAGGAAACAAGTATCACAAGAAAGAATGGATAACATGCCATGATACAACCTACACAAGGTTGATGCAAGAAATGTGTGCATGAAGTATATGAAGATACTTGTTACCGAGATAACATTGGAAGGATGTAGTAGATACAATTGAAGATACAAAGTAGTTCATTGATCATCCTAGCTTGACTCCAATAAGCACATGGTGACAACACCTTCCTTGTGAGTGAGCCAAGCATCCAATGCATCTCCACTTGTTCCTAGAACAACAACACAAACAAAATGGTACCCAAACTCATTGGGACCAAAGAGTTAGAGAACCAACAACACATAGGACAAACTCCACATAAATATGTGCATATAGATATGAAAATGAATTTCATGCACATCTCATCCAATTTGAGACTTGGTGGAGTTCCCCCTATATATTGGGTCAAAGAAAGAAAGCATGCCAAAGAAACTACAAGAAGTAAATATGAATGCTCAAGACTTTCAAGAACCGAGACCAAAAGACAAAGAAATACCAAGCAAAGAAAAGATACCAAATGAATAAATCATCACTTGGAGGATATCCATAAAAGATACATCAAGGAATGAGATATGCATTGATACACTCAAAAAGAAAGATGTCAAACTCCCAAAAGAGAGAATGGTTCCAAACAAACCAAGCCCTCTACAAAGTTTCATGATGGCACAAAGTACCAAAAAGAAACGGCTTGCCTTCCACAAACACACACTTGATAAGGATCACAAGATGAGTGTTTTATAGAGAATAGGATAGCTCCCCCAAGACTAGTGCATTATAGAGAATTTGCATTTGAATACAAAATGCACAAGGTGGGATCATCACTTTCACTATATCTAGAAAACACTTAGACAAGGTCAAGAAATTAACAAGATCCACAAGTGGTATGGAATACAATGGGAGTTGACACAATCCTAGGCAAGAGATAAAGCAAATGAAAGCAAAGGCCAATGTAAAGACGATCAATAATTTCTACCACACATAAGTGAGTACCAATTGTCAAAAAACAAGAAGTATTTGGAAATAATTCCTGGTGGTAGATAGCAAGGATATCCAACATCATCTTTACACCAAACAAAAAGCAAATTGCAACTAGTAGAGCTAACATGCCACCTAGGAACAAGATAATTTACAATATCAATTCTAGGTGACAATATCTCAAATGTACACATTTTCTAGGCTAGTAATATACACATAGCATATTACTCGCCCATAATGTGATACCAATTAAAGATAAACAAGAGGCAAAATAACGATCCAACAAGAGATAATTAATGGACAATTTAGAATTTGAATTTCTCATGAGAAGACATACCACATAGCGACTAGATAATCTTGAAATATCAATACTAGATGGTATTACTCATGTACACACATATATAGGATTGTGAGGTGCACAAAGCACATCACTCCCCCATAATGGGATATTCCATTAATCTCTCACAAGAGCCAACTAACATACAAACAAGATGCGCAAAGGCTCAACACACTACACACACGTACATGATGTGCAAACCAACACACACATACTTGATTACTCAAGATAAGCAAATTGGAGGCACAACATATACAACCACATGCAAGGAACAAATCCAAACATGCAAAGGGGTAAGTAACCATCAATGTAAACACTTTAAGCATGAGTTACCGCATGGAGAAACATTGGATATAAGATAGAAACTTGATAATTCGAATAACTTGGCTTGAGACAATTAGAATGATGAAGTCCCCTTAATTCTTCATAAAGTAGCCAAGTCTCCAATGCCCTCCAACAACACCTATTTATCAAGTTTGAGCTTGTTGGTCCCCAACCAAGTTGGGTCCTAAGAGGTTAGTCACAATAGGCTTGGCTATGAGTACCAACAACTTTGGCAAACACATTGCCAACCTTATCCTTACCAAGAGAATAGATATCATCAATAATAATTGGGTTGGATAAGTTACCACTAGTGCATGAAGAGGCGAGGTGACCTTTCTCACGACATAAGTAGCAACGTCTACTCTTCACTTTCTTCTCACTTGATTTCTCAACTTGAGAAGCATTAGCTTGAGAATTCTTGGGAAGAGGACTTTCTTCAACTTGTGGTTGAGCATGAGATCGAACTTGTGGCCGCTTCCCTTGTTGATTGTCACTAATGGCCTTCTTCTTCAATGGGCAAGATCTAACATGATGTCCTTCTACTTTGCACTTGAAGCAAACAATCTTGGCCAAATTCTTGACTTGTTCTTGGCCCTTCTTTTTGTTCATCTTGGACTTCTTCTTATTCTTGGGGTTTAATCCAAGTCCACCTTTGTCATTGGGGGATTTTTGCACACTCAAGATATTGTTGAGTGTGAATTTCCCTTCATGACTCTTTTCCAAGTCTTTCTTCAAAGAAGTGACTTGGGCCTTGAGCTCTTTGATTTCCTCTATATGGTTAGTCTCAACACAAGTACTAGAGGAAGTATAAGCTTCATTATTAGAGCAACAAGGCAAGGAAAGGAATTCATCACAAGATGTACCAACATTGTGAGTAGATCAATTACAAGGACTAGCACATGGCAACATAGCATTTTGACTAGAAGTAGTGCTAGTATCCACATGAGGCTCACTAGATGTTACCTTAGCAATCATGGCCTCATGAGCTATCTTTAGCACATTATGGGATACTAGAAGATCATCATGAGAGCTTGGAGCTTTTCATGACTTTCTTCCAATTTCCCATAATTGCTAGATAGCAACTCAAGTTGAGCCCGTAGCTCAACATTCTCCTTCAAAATGGATGCTTCACAAGTAATAGAGTTAGTAGCACAAGCATCATCATTAATAACAAGAGGAGAGGACAACTTGGAAAGCTCTTTTAAATAAGAAGCTTCAAGTTGAGCATGAGACTCGGTGAGTTTGATGAGCTCACCCTTAATGACCCTTGAGCCATTTTCGAGGTGCTCAAAATCCTCAAGGAGTCTAGCATGAGCAACTTCAAGCTTAGCATTTTTAGTTTCAAAATCATTGGCCACCACAAGAGCTCTATCACTAGATTCCCTCACTCTAGATAATTCTAGAGCAAAAGTCTCCTCGAGAGATTCCTTGGTGGTTTGTTCAAGTTCAAGAGCTTGAGAGAGGTCCACAAGCTCATTAGCGTAATCACGCTCATGACCTTCCATTTTATCAATGGTGACCTCATGCTCCTCAAGACAAGATTCCAACTCATCAATATATTTCTTGCCCTCGGTAGCAATAGACATGATTTCCATGAAGTTGGAACGAGCAATTTTATTCTTAAGAAGAGCTTTAAAAATCATTTCCCCCTTAATTTTTAAGGAGGCAACATCATCATTCTCTTCATCATAATCAACATCATCATCACTCTTGCCATCATCAATATCATCACAAGATATATTAGGATTCAAAGTGGGAGATACCTTTGAAGCCTTGGCCATAAGGCAAAATGCAATAGATGATGATTTAGGATCCCTTGAAGCACCATCCAAGACCACATCTTGTTCCATGGAGTGTTGGGTTTACTCTACATTGTTAGCACAAAAACTCGAGGAAATACATGCATTTTCATCATGGCAACAAGATATAGCAAGCATATCATCATGAGATTTAGTCAAGCAATTTCTACATGATATGCAAGGACTATCAACATAAGCATGTGAAACATTTGGAGTGCTCGAAGTGATAAAGTCCAAAGATGAAGCATTGCAATAAGAAAGTGATGAAGGATTATCAACAATGAGCCCACTATCATCATTTCAATGAACACCACTACTCACCATGTCATTACCTTGTGGCAAACCACACATAGGTGAAGTAGAAGAAGTTGAGAACACAACACGGCCGAAGGTGGAGGGAGAACAATCATCCCCACAAAACTTGGACACGCCATATTTATCTTGAAGCTTTGTCCACAACTCATGAGCATCCCGGAACGGCATGAGTTGAAATATAACTACATTGCTCAAAGCATTGAAAAGCACATTAGAAGCTTGAGCATTGAGATAAGAGTTTTTATCATCCTCTAAGGATAATCTTATGGGATCCTTTGGACGAGAAAAACCCATATCTACAATTCGCTCTAAATTTGGGTCCATGACCCTAAAGAGATTAAGCATGCGAATTACCCAAACATCAAAATTTGTGCCATCGAAACTAAGAGTGTCAGAGAATCCTAATCCCCTAGTCGACATCTTTACTCTCTAGGTGGTTAAGCCTAACAAAGAGAGACGAGGCTCTAATAACAACTGAAAGATCGTGGATGTCGCCTAGAAGGGGGGGGTGAATAGGCGCTTTAAAATAATTACGGTTTAGGCTTGAACAAATGCGGAATAAACCTAGCGGTTAATTTTTCTAACACAAAACCTACAACAACTAGGCTCACCTATGTGCACCAACAACTTATGCTAAGCAAGATAAACTACTAGGTGATAGCAAGATATATGACAAGAAACAATATGGCTATCACAAAGTAAAGTGCATAAGTAAATAGCTCGGGTAAGAGATAACCGAGGCACGCGGAGACGATGATGTATCCCGGAGGTCACACCCTTGCGGATGCTAATCTCCGTTTGGAGCGGTGTGGAGGCACAATGCTCCCCAAGAAGCCACTAGGGCCACCGTAATCTCCTCACGCCCTCGCACAATGCAAGATGCCGTGATTCCACTAAGGGACCCTTGAGGGTGGTCACCGAACCCGTACAAATGGCAACCCTTGGGGGCGGTCACCGAACCCGTACACTTTGGCAACCCTTGGGGGCGGTCACCGGTACCCGTCAAATTGCTTGGGGCGATCTCCACAACCTAATTGGAGACCCGATGCTTGCCCGGAGCTTTACACTACAATGATTGATCTCTGAACACCACCAGCCATCTAGGGCACCCAAGCACCCAAGAGGAACAAGCTCAAGGGTACCAAGCACCCAAGAGTAATAAACTTCTCAACTTGTAACTTCCACGTATCACCGTGGAGAACTCAAACCGATGCACCAAATGCAATGGCAAGGGCACACGGAATGCCCAAGTCCTTCTCTCTCAAATCCCACGGAAGCAACTAATGCTAGGGAGGAAAATGAGAGGAAGAATAAGAAGGAGAACACCAAGAACTCCAAGATCTAGATCCAAGGGGTTCCCCTCACATAGAGGAGAAAGTGATTGGTGGAAATGTGGATCTAGATCTCCTCTCTCTTTTCCCTCAAAAACTAGCAAGCATCCATGGAGGGATTGAGAGTTAGCAAGCTTGAAGAAGGTAAACAATGGGGGAAGAACACGGGCTCAAGAGATAAGGTTCATTGGGGAAGAAGACCCCCTTTTATAGGTGGGGAAAAATCCAACCGTTATGCTCACAGCCCGCACTGAGCGGTACTACCGCTATGGTAGTAGTAGCCCTTTGAAACACAACAACGAGGAGGCAAAAAAGCCAGAAGAACCATCGGAGCGGTAGTACCGCTTGACCTCATGGTACTACCTCTAGGGGTAGCGGTACTACTGCTAAGGGCAGCGGTACTACTGCTTGCGAGCGGTACTAAAAAATTACATTCGTGCCTACTACCGCTGGACTTGTGACGAGGTTTTTGTCCCGAGCGGAAGTAGCCACGGAAGTAGCCGCGGTAGTACTGATCCAAGCGGTAGTACCACTCCCAAGAGTGGTAGTAAAAAATAACATCCGCTCTTGTCCGCGGTAGTACCGCTGCAGCCTTTTCAGAGCACCAAAACTGACACAACTTCTCCAAACGGACTCCGAATTCGACGAAACCAAGTTTGTTGGAAAGCTAGCGACAAGGGATAACACAATCTTGATAGAAATACCAATAAGAAGCAAATTAGAAAAGGCCCAAAAGAAAATGGTGAGAACCCTTCCTCGGATAAGACCGGTAAAACCTCCAACACCAAAAACATCATAGAAGATGCATGCAAACTCCGTTTTCGATGAACTCAAGCTTGTCATCAAGATGACCATATGATCTAAGACTCACAAAGAGAACCAAACAAGAACCCAGAAACATGATGCAAGGATGCAATGGTTTGAGCTCTTGACAAACAATACGATCAAGCTACTCACTTGAGAGCCCCCCTTGATAGTACGGCTATCGATCCTATAACCCGGTCTCCCAACTACCACCATGAGACCGGTAAAATATAAAACCTATCAAGGGAAAACCTTTTCCTTGCACATGATCCACTTGAGCTAGATCATGACGATCTTGTCCTCCTCAAGATGGACCACCTTTCTTGATTGCGTTGGGTCGATGGAGACTAGATGATTGCTCCCCCATACTCCACTATGGGTGAGCCACTCTTCGGCACATCTTCACAAGTCCATTGACACCACAATGGATGGCAAGCTTCAAGAACTTGATCTCTTCGTGATTCTCCACTTGAACTTGCACACGGCAATCTTGATGACAATCACCACTTGATGTCATCCTTCCCATGGGTTGTATGATATCATCGTCTTGACGCAAGCTCATGGACACGTACCTAACCCCACATAGATTCTCACATAGACCATCGGTTAGTACACAAAGTGCAATGGACAATGCTTACCATACCATGGGATCACTTGATCCCTCTCGGTACATCTTCTACTCTTTGTGAGTTGATCAACTTGATTCACTCTTGACTTAGTTTTGATCAACCTTGAATCTTTTCAACTCTCTTTGTTTGGATGATGTCTTGAAGGTAGACATGAATGATCACACAATCTTCTTCCTCAAGACATGCTTGCAATAAGCTCAACTCTCACATGACCAATCTTTGGATAATTCCTTGAATAACACCATGGTCGACTAATAAACTCCTTGAAACCAACAAATGGACTTCAAGAAAAACCTATGGACAAATCCTTCAAATATAACTCAATGCAAACATTAGTCCATAGAGATTGTCATCAATTACCAAAACCAAACATGGAGCCACCGCATGTTCTTTCAGCGTTGCAACATATAAAGGCGAAATCATACAAGCTACGAGTGAATTTGGTTAATTTTGGTGGAACTACACAAAAAGAACAACTGGTTTATTTAGCACGAGGTGTCATGTCAATGTCCGAACTGATGGCAAACCCTGCCCATTCCACAATCGTAGGCATTTGATATTTTGGAATGGGAAAACCTTGTCAAAGTTTTCTCATTGATGTATGTAAAACAACACGCATTTGACATTTTGGAATGGGACAACCTTGTCAAAATTTGCTCATTGATGTTAGCAAGAAGACATCCGTTTGATATTTTTGAATGGGACACCCTTTGCTGTCAGCAGCATCGATTTATTTTTATCTATTATGTAGCTATGAAATAAATATTGGCTCTGACATGTGAATAACTGAGATGCATAATCATCGATTGTTTTGAATGTTCTCTATGAATTGCCAGGTCTATGTGTTTGATTGCAATGTACAGGAACGCTAAAAAGCTGCTCAAACTCTTTGTACTCCCTCTATTCCTTTTTACTTTGCATATTAGATTTCTTTCAAGTCAGTTGATTTTACATTGTGAGTGTTCATACTTTTTCTATAAGATTGATCAAAGTAGAGATACTTTGACTTTAGACAAAACTTATATGCAGACTAAAAAGGACCGGAGGGAGTACATGTGAAACTGCTGCAAACGAGGTGATCACCTTGGAATAATGCTACTACGTATTCTTTTGCATGTTCATCCAATGCCAGTGATACGAGAATTCGAACTAATCGAACTAAATTCATTCATACACGATCGGATTTCATATAAACATGCCAGATTTCATTACATTTCATACATTCTTTAACTAAAAAGGGGTGCGCTGGAGGTATAATTAATTAACCGAAGCTACCCACCCATGTCCGGTTGAGCCGAACATAAGCTTCTTCTCCAGTGGACTGAGCTTTAGTGACTTAACTGCAGGTGCAATTGCGTAACTGACATGTGGCCCAGATGCCTGTTGGGCCCACGTGTCAGTGACCCAACTGCACCTGCAGTTAAGTAACTAAAGTAGCGTCCTTCTCCAACACAGCTCTTCGACTCCATGTCGCTGCCAAGAAGCTAATCGGCCATCAATGGTCAACCCGCCTAGCTTGGCTTCAACCGGAGGGTAGCAGCGATGGCCTGACTTGGACCCGAGCGGCGGCGACCTACTGTGTTCTACTCTTCCTCATTTTCTATGTGGCCTGGTCTCATTGGCAACGGGGCGGGGCCTCGATGGAGCCAGCGATGTCCTCTATCTTATTGCCGGCGGGGCGGCGCCTCGGTGGAATGGGGGGAATCCTCTCCCTCGTTGCCGACAAGGCGGGGCCTCGGCTGAGCCGGCGATGTCCTCTGCCTCGTTGTTGGCAGGGCAGGGCCTTGGCGGAGTAGGGCCTCGCCAAAGCCGGCGAAGTACTCCGCCTCGGTGCCGGCGGGGCGGGGCCTCGGCAGAGCCGTCGATGTCCTCTGCCTCGTTGTTGGCATGACGGGGCCTCGGCGGAGCAGGGCCGCGCCGAAGTAGAGAAAATCCTCCGCCTCAGTGTCGGTGGGGCGGGGCATTGGCGGAGCCGGCGGTGTCCTCTGCCTCGTTATTGGCACGGCGGGGCCTCGGCGGAGCAGGGCCTTGTCGACGCCAGCGGAGCGGGGACTTGGCGGAGCCGACATTGTCCCCCGCCTTTCCTCAGTCTCGCCAAACAGTGCCTCGCCCGCTTCATCGCCCTCTTTGTAGGCGGCCGCAACCTCCGGCACCTGCATGTGGTACTGCCAGCGCGCGAGGCAGTCTCAAAGGCGGAGCGGTATGAGTCGAGCAGCGCCTCCTACTCCACCCGCTCTGCGTCGATCTGCTTCTCCGCCTGCAGGTGCTCCTGGAGGAGATGGTTGTTGTAGGTGGCGTCGGCCCGCGCCTCCCGGAACTGCTCCTAACGCTTCTGCCTCATCGTGTCCATGTATTGGGCACGGGCCTCGCCGATGGTCATGGTGCAATGCACCGGCGACGTTCGCGTGGAGAGGGGGTTGGCACCGGATCGTTAACTACCATGTTCTCCATTGGGACGTTGTCGTCCTCCGGCTGGCTGCCGGCCAGCAAGTTGGTAGCAATGGCTTCCATCTCCTTGTGGTCCGTTGTCCGCCTATCCCGAAGAGCGCTAGAGCATGAGGAAGCCATGGTGGGCAGTAGTGGTGTGGACAGGAGAAAGGGAACGGATGCGGATGACTGTGGCTATGGCCGGCGCAGCAGTTTATATAGCAATGGTGGGCGGCTGAGGGATGGACGGGTGGAGCCGGAGTAGCCGCTTCAGCAACCGCGTATCATTAATGTGGGCGGCAGACGGACGCGAAGCAATCGCCTGCACCGGGAAGCGGCGCGGGTGACACTGACCGTTTCGGGCGGAAAGCGCGCGCGGGCAAGGGAGGCGGTCTGGGTGGGCCAGGGTAGTCAGACTCGTGCTTTGTAGCGGGTCGGTCCAGTAGCCGGACATGCTGGCTCGCCAACGAGCTCGCTGAGCTAAGCAACGACAATCAGACGATGGGCGTAGCTTCCGACCAGGAGCCTATGCCACTGTCCAAGCCGATTCATGCCGTGTTCACCATAGAGCAGGTGCGGCCGCACTTCAATGCCCTAATGGCAAAAGAGCTACCAGTGCAGGAGGACCTATGTTGTAACCTCTATCTCCTCAACGAGCACCGGCGAACAAGCAAACAACAATGTCGTCGCGGACATGTGGCGCTATGATCCTGGCTTCCTGAATGAGTAGCGGGTGTTGTATCAGACCATCCGTAGGGCTCGTGAGGCCCTCTCCGTCATCCTTCGAGTTGTTGCGCTCGCCGTGGCGCCGCCGTCTCGCGTTGTCAACATGGTCAACGGACATGAGGAATGAGGTGATGACTTTACTTGGAGAGGATGACAGTGGGGACCCACCAGGGCCATAGTCGCACGTACGCAAGTGCCTCCTTATTACATACAACTATATTTTTTATTCCTCCTGGTTTCCTGACATCATGGTCCCACACCATTATCAACCTATGTAGTCAATAAACGAGAGAATTGCACAAGGAGCGGCCGACAGCTGGGACCAAGCAGCTCGACCAGTATTTGTGTTTTTCAGGTGTGAGCACTGCAGAGTTTTTCTTGAGCGATGTTTTTGTTGTTGTTCAGAGGAGAGCAGGGTATTAACTGGGCAGGCTGTGGCCTATCTAGCCTAGGCCAGATATCCAGTCCAGATATTAATTTTTCAAGCTGAAAATGGCTAGCCCAGCTATACTTTTTTTTGAGGAATACCCACGGAAGGTCAGCTTGTTATTCTCCGCCTCGCTGGGCTGCAAATCTTTCCTAGGAGGGATGCATTAGGCTTAACAAGAAAATGGGCTTTAAGAAATAATAAATGGGATGTAATTATAAAAAGTGGGCAGTAACTACAAAAAATGCACTAAACACGTAATTAGTTTAAAAAAATATTATTTTTGGATTTTGAAAATTTGCACGCAATATTTCGTTGGATTTTTATGTAATACAAATTTATTTTGAAATTATATTTAATCTGACTAGAAATTTCGGGATAAAAATATTTTGGATCCCATCAAAATGTGGGAAATTTTATTGAATTCTGTTTTGAGCGGTTGGTTGAAATTATTAATCGTTGTCCTAGCTAGAAAATGGGCTGTACTTTTAACAAACTATAAATGGGCTGTAGTAAATTCCATTTGAATTCAAAAATGGGCTATAAATTCTTACAAATCGCAAATGTGCTATATGTATTGTGGCACCCAGGCTCAGAGACACCGGAACTCCCCGTATTCCAGCCCAGAGATCGAGGAGAAGTCTCTGGAATACGGCACTTCTTGACATAGAACAAATCAGCTCTTATTACAAGAATATTAATACAAGGGTCTGAAGTAACCAAGAATCACATCAGCACAGCGACACTACGCCTATGATACTACACTTGCTCTATGCTTGCAGTGGAACAACTCGAAGCAGCGGAACAACGATGAAGGTGGTGAACTCCACTCCGCAGGGACTCTGGCTGGAACGCTTAGCCTAGCTCGCAAACAAGGGATCCACGGCAAACAAGCAATCAAATCCTACATGACCTGCAAACTGGCGTGACACGCCAGGTCAGTACATTGAATGTACTTGCAAGCTCACAACAACCAAAGCAATCAAGACAAACAACAACATGGCATTTACAGGTTAAGCAAGAATTATTATGAGATCATCAGGATAACATGGCATGAACAACATGAACATGATACAACTAGAACAATATGAGCATGGCATGAACATATAAATCTAAAGATACTAGAATGCAACATGATGACACTATATGCACCACTTATTCTGCTCGGGTTACCTCATAACCATCACATGCATCACTTACCGACCTTGGACATCACACGATCATCTCAAGATCCAATCAAGCTTGGTATAAACAATACCGTAGTAATCATTAAATGACCACATGGAGCTTGATCTTTACCCATGATTGTCGCACAACATCATGAATATCCAACAACTCGGTATCCTCGATACCACGGTAATCATTCAGGGATCAAACACGAAACCACTCTTGGCCCAACGGGTTACCTCGTAACCAAACGGTGATCATTAACGGATCACAACGGAACCAGTCTTGTTTCAACGGGTTACCTCGTAACCAAACGGTGATCATTCACGGATCACATAACCAACTTATCTCATCATTGAACCAGGGTTGTTATTAAGCACATTATTATTACTGTTGACCCATAGTGTGACCAACTACGAACAGGGCCCTTATCCACGGGAGCGGCTATCGATATATTTAATATACACTCTACACAGGTAGCCCACTTTTTTTTGAATTTTAGGTAGCGCACTATACGCACACCACAGAACCCATGGCCTCGCACTCCCATTCGGGTGGACCAACGGTGTTCCAACAAAACCATCCTACTGCCATGACATTCTCCTGGCTACTTCGACCAACACCCCCTTGGGGTTCAGTCCCGGGTGGCCCCATGTCTACCAAAGACATCACAACCACCGTCATGGCAAAACGGCCACCGTCGTGGCCAAACAAACGGTCCCAAACGGGGACAAAAGCACTTATCATCCAACTACGGGCACACAAGGCTTATGTCCGCCTACCTGATCAGGGTAGCGCGTGCCCATTACCTTCCCTCGTTGGAGACACCAGCGAGAGGCACGACAATAGACCCAGTTAGGACCTTCCCATAATGGCAAGCATGGTTGCACTGGTCAGCTCGATATGGTGGCACCATGACTCAGCCAACAATTGTTCAAGTTGAATTTAATCCGGTTAAACTTGAATGCAAATATGCCATGATAAAATAACATGATGCAATTACAATGCATCATCATGATATCAACATGAGCATGAGGGTACAACATAACCATATCAATAATGAATCACATCCAAGTGAGCAAGGCATAATGACGAGCATGAATATTACAAGCATAAGACTACTCATAGCATAACATGACCATTAGCATCAACCATAAGTACCATGCAATAACACATAAATAACATAACCGGGTAAACACTTAACCAACTAACAACAAGGAACAATGCATATCACCGGTACTCGGTAACCGACGACAGTCATGCACCGAAGAATATGACCAACCCAGCATGTACTACTGCCAAGCATGGCCAATATGAAAGTAATACTAACAGGTAGAACATGATAACAGAATGCAAGAAAACATAAGATGACAGTAATCACTGATCTACAAGCCTAACCGAAATAACGACAGCAGTAGCAAAACAAACATACAATTATTAAAGATTCAAGTTGAAAACCAGTGCTATTGCATGGCTATCATGCAAATGGTGGTTGTGGCTTGCCTGGGGTGAAGGGATTCATCGGGAGAAAGTGCGAGAAGCTCGTAGAAAGAATCGCTGGAAAACGTTCTCTCTCGGAGGGGGATGATCAAGGGCAAGAGCATAATGGCCATTTTCAGAATGTTAACATGTAACATCCCAAATTTTCAATTTGGAATGTTATACACTAGATCATCATGCATATCATATTTTCATGCATTTTGGTTGATCCTAGAAATTTCACGCAACTCGAGGACCTTCGGAGAGAGTTGGAGATTTCGTTATTTTCATAATTGAGAGTTTTCTCGAATTTGAAAAGAGGATCATTTGATTTATTTTATTTTATCTTCAATTATTTTTCCAATATCAAAATATGAGAGAGGGAATAATATGACTTTCCCAAATTAAGGAAAAAATGAAGATTTAATAAATAGATCAAATTTTGTTTGCCGGAGTTTGTTTGCATTTTATTTGGATAGGGAAAAATGCGCGTTTTCAAAAATTGCATATTAGGTCTGGAGAAAAGTTCATTTTGTTCGGCTCATTTTTAGGAGTCGGGGAAAATTTACTTTAGAAATTTTGGAGCTCGTTTAGATTTTCTTTTCTATGTTTTTCTGCGCGCGAAACCGTTTTAAAAAAAAGAGCAGCGCCCCGCCTTGGGCCAAGGCCCAGCCAGCAGGCCGGCCAGCCAGGCCCCAGCCCCAGCCGCGCGCGCCAGGCGCCAGGCGAGGCAGCCGCCGCCGTCGCCCTGGCCGAGTCCCAGCGGGACTTAGGTCGGTTAGCCCCTCCCCTTTTCCTTTGTTTCGTTTCCTATTCCTACTCTATTTCTTGTCCCCTACCCCAAGAAACCCCCTCCCCTCCCCAATAT
>NC_041388.1:260244923-260308069 GCF_002162155.2 Triticum dicoccoides
GCAGCCCCACCCGCGCCGCCGCCGCACCTTGCCCACGCCACCGCCGCCGCCGGAGCCCCTCGCCGGAGCCTCTTCGAGGTAGCCGCGCCTCTCTTCTTTTCCTCGCCTCGGTCCGGTTTTTCCTAAAAGAACCGTTCCGTTTTCTTTCCGGTTTTCTTTTCTTTTTCTTCCGGTTTTGTTTCGGTTTTCTTCCGAAACCCTAGATCGGTTTTCCGTTTCTTTTTCGTTTTCTTTTCCGAAAACCCTAGCTCGGTTTTCGTTCTTCTTACGGACCATTTGTCTCAACGAACGTGATCACCATTTCTTTCTCGGTTAATGACATCCGTTCGTTTAACCGTTCGTCTCTTTCTTTTCGTCGGATTTACTCCGTGATCGTGATCTCAGATCCGATCTTCGTTCTAGTCTTTCTTCTCGCTCGTTTATCGGAATCAGGTGATTCAAGTGCCTGGAGTTTCGTTTTGAAACCGTCGTTCCGTCTAATCAACTTGAATAAGCTTTTGCCCCGGTAAAATTTGACCTAGTTTCAACTTGCTAGAACCGAGTTGTTTTCTTTCGCCGTTTGTTTTTCCGTTTCTTTGTTCGGTTCGTTCTTTCTTTGCAACCGGAGTTCTTAAGTTGAACTATCTGGTTCGTTCTCTTGTTCGAGTTTTACATGTGCATTAGATGAGTACTTACTGTATGCTTGTTGTTTGTCTGCGATAGATCACCCGGATTGCGCCGCTTGTTACTTCGATTCCCTAGGTCTCGTGGATCATCAGCAAGGCAAGTAACACTTTGATCATACCTTTTCTACAACCCATGTTTTATTGCATTAGATCAATCCTCTCACATTGCATGATTAGGATCTAATTAAATTGTGGGATGGGAAGTAGATGAGGTAGTACCTATTACCTATATTATTATGAAACCTTTGGGAGTTACTTCTACGTTTGCTTATTATGCCACGCTATGCTAGTAGACGTGGATTGAGTGAGTGATATCCATGACAGATGTGAGTATTGTTAATTAATGGTTTATCTAAGGTGGCAACTTGAACACACAGCTGGGTGGATTGAGGCACCTGATGTCTATCAGGACTTGCCTGTTTTATTTTGGACCGCCACCCAGGCTCAAAGGGATCATAAGATCTTTCATGCTAGAAACTTCCGTGTGCAGCCACAAGCCATTATGGGCTCTGGCATAGTTGACTAAGTTGTGCGAACTCTTACATTGGTGGACTAGCGGATGTAGGGGATGTAGGTGTACCGGTCTACCCGATCGTAAGGTGCTAGTGCTTCTGAAAGACTATGTCTCGGTCATCCGTCTTCTCAAACACCCTGCAGTGCGAGAAACCAAACGGAGGCGATCGAGTCTTGTGGGGAAAAGTGCGCAAACCTCTGCAGAGTGTACAAACTAATCATGATTAGCCGTGTCCCCGGTTATGGACAACTTGAGTATCTAGTACTTGAATATCCTGTGAATCTCAACATGTTACTTCTAATTAATGTTGTTGGGTTTTAATTGTTCACTTAATTGGGATCGGAATGCTGTCAACCACTCTCGATGTTTCACAACCACCATGATAGTTAAATAAATTTATTCCTTTGCAGTAGGGAAAAACCGGCTTTACGCAAAACTGTAACCATAGAGCTTTCCACCAGCCATATATGCATATAGTATAGCTGTTTCATTTCATTACTCTCTATGTGTTACATTGCCAGCATATTCCATGTGCTGACTCGTTTTCGGGCTGCAACTTCTCATGTTGCAGACTTTTCAGACGACGAGTAAGGTGCTTTTAGGTCGTGGTTCTATACTCAGTGATGCCGCTGGAGTTGATGGACCCATTTATCTTCCGCGCCTTCCGCTATTATCTTATTTAGATGGCCTTACGCCATTTTTTTGTAATAAGTTCTCTTCTGAGACAACGATGTAATAAGTGTGTGATTGCCACTCTGCTATAAATCCTTCGATGTACTGTGTGGTGTCAGCATTATTGATCCAGGGATGACACCCGAGCACAGTAGGCTTGATCCATTCGGGTCGGGTCGCCACAGAGATGGTATCAGAGCACACGCTGACTGTAGGACACGACCACTAAGTTAAAGCCATAGATCACCATTCTCTTCTCATTTTCTAACTCCTCATCTTTTCTACTCTTTTAGGATGACGCACGCGAAGATTAAGTACGCTCAACCGGATGAAGGCACACCATTTGGATTTCACCTGAAGGAAGTCACCAAGTACCTGAACATTGGATTGCCAAGCTTCATGGGAACCTTCAACGCCACTCTGCCTGAAGAGGAGCGCTGGAAGATTCAAGCTCACGTTCCGGGAAGGACATTCGCGCTAATCACGAAGCCTATAGATAGTGTTTTCAATGCACCAACCTGGAGTCTGGGAAGGAGCATGGCAGCTCATATCACCATAGGACGCATTGGAGAAGTCTACCAAGAAGACCTCAAGGACACTATCTACCAGATTTGCGGACGCCCAGATGAACAATGGGAGTTAGTCAGCACCAAGAAGGATAGATCCATTGCATCATTCATCCAGGAGTTAAACCAGCACATTCGACGCCACGAGAACCAGATGTGCAATGATATGATAGAGTTGAAGAATGCAAAGGCAAGGATCATCGAGCTAGAAGGAGAACTGAAGTCTACACGCAAGGACTACATGGACGAGATCGTAGCTCTAGCAAGGCACAATGGCGATCTTAAGCAGGAGATTGAAGAACTCAAGGGGAAGTTAGCATTAAAGGAGGAAGACGAGTACGTCGCATGTCCGGACAACTACATCATCATCGACGACACCAATTCGGATCCAAGTGAACCCGACTTTGAAGACGAAGCTGGAGCAGATATCATGGAGTCTTCCACCGGTTCAAATTTCTAGATGACCCCCATATAGTAGTAGTATTCCCCCATGTAAACATTAGTCGAGCACTTTTGCGACAGTTAGATCGTTTGTAAGCCCTTGTTTGATTGAATGAAGTGATTTTGTGTGCATTGCTCATGTGCATTGGGGTAGTGTTTTCCCTTAGACCTCATTCTATTCTTAATTCTCATCTTTTCTAAACCCTCAGATGCCTCCGAGACGTGACAATGGATTTCCATCGGAGCTCACTCAGTTGATCCAGCAGCAGAACCAGTTGATGCAGATGTTAGTCCAGAACCAGCAGAACAACAACAACAACCCACCACCACCACCACCACCTGTTGACCACTTAGCCCGTTTCCTTAGGCTAAATCCGCCGGTGTTTTCCAGTAGCACCGAGCCGATAGTAGCAGATGATTGGCTCCGCAAGATAGGAAGGGAGTTGACCACCGCAGGATGCACGGATGGTGAGAAAGTGAAGTTTGCCGCTCACCAGCTTGACGGACCCGCGGCAGCATGGTGGGAGAATTTCACAGCCACTTACCCAGTTGACACTCTCACATGGGATCAGTTTCAACAAGCTTTTCGCACTGCCCATGTTTCAGCAGGAGCTATGGCCATAAAGAAGCGTGAGTTTCGCAACTTACGCCAAGGAGGAAGGACAGTTGGCCAGTACGTTGATGATTTCAGCAAGTTAGCACGTTATGCCCCCGATGACGTTGCTACGGATGCAGCTAAGCAGGAGAAGTTTCTGGAAGGATTGAATGATGAACTAAGCATGCAGTTGATGGTAGCGAGTTTCAACAACTACCAGGAGTTGGTAGATCGTGCCATCATGATTGAAGGGAAGCAACAGCAGATTGAGAACCGCAAGAGGAAATATGGACAGGGGAAGTATAACTCTGGAGCCCAGCAGAAGCCCCGTTTTGCCCCTAAACCGGGATTTCAGTTTCAGCACACCCATGGAGGAGGTAGCTCGCACAACCATAATGGCCACAAGAATGGTAATGGGAATGGAGGAAGCAACGGCCAGAACCGGACCACCCCATCCACCCCAGCCAAGAAGGATTTGAGCCACGTCACTTGCTACAAGTGTTCGAAGCCAGGGCATTATGCAAATGAATGTCCTCAAGGCCAGAATGGAAATGGCAATGGAAGCTCTGGGAAGAAGCCGAACCCTTTCAATAGGGGACAGGTGAACCACGTTAATGTGGAGGAGGTTGAGGATCAGCCCGATGCAGTAATAGGTAAGTTTTTGGTTAAGTCATTTACTGCACTCGTTCTTTTTGATACTGGTGCATCGCATTCATACATATCAAGGGGATTTGTGGAAAAGTATAGCCTGCCCACTAGGATTCTTAAAACGCCTATGCTAGTAAGCTCACCAGGAGCAGAGTACATGGCCAGACAAGGATGTTTCCAAGTGCCATTAAGTATAGGAAGGCACGTTTTCCCAACAGATTTAATTATTCTGGAGTCCGAAGGATTGGATGTGATTCTTGGTATGGATTGGCTGTCGATGTATGGAGGAAACATCGATTGTGCTAGTAAATCAATTTTGCTTACCACACCAGAAGGAAGAAGGATCAAGTATGTATCCCAGCATGTGACAAACAGGACACAAGCAAACTCCCTAACAGGAGTTGTGCAGGAGGAAGTACGAGTGGTAAAGGATTTTCCTGATGTATTTCCAGAAGAGTTGTCAGGCATGCCACCGGATAGAGAAATTGAGTTTTTGATTGACTTATTTCTAGGTACAGGCCCAATATCGAAGCGACCATACCGGATGCCAGCAAAGGATTTGGTGGAAATTAAGAATCAGATTAAGGAGTTATTGGATAAAGGTTACATTTGCCCAAGTTCTTCGCCTTGGGGATCACCCGTACTTCTAGTGGAAAAGAAGGATGGATCATTAAGGATGATTGTAGATTATCGGGGATTGAATGAAGTAACCATCAAGAACAAGTACCCACTGCCAATGATCAACGATCTGTTTGATCGGTTGCAAGGAGCTAAAGTGTTTTCCAAGATCGATTTGCGATCAGGGTACCATCAATTGAAGATTCGGGAGCAGGACATACCTAAGACAGCATTCACCACAAGATATGGATTGTATGAGTATACCGTTATGTCATTTGGATTGACTAACGCACCTGCCTATTTTATGAACCTGATGAACAAAGTGTTTATGGAGTTTTTGGATAAGTTCGTCGTAGTGTTCATTGATGACATCCTGATTTATTCAAAGAATGAAGAGGAGCATAAGGAACATTTGCGTTTGGTTTTGGAGAAACTAAGGGAACATCAGTTATACGCCAAATTCAGCAAATGTGAATTTTGGTTGAAGGAAGTTGGATTCCTCGGACACGTTATATCCGGAGAAGGTATAGCAGTTGACCCCACTAAGGTTGAGACCGTAACCAAATGGGAAGCACCAACGACAGTTCGAGAGATCCGGAGTTTTCTTGGACTCGTAGGATACTACCGGAGATTTATTGAGAATTTCTCAAAGATTGCGAAGCCTATGACTGGATTGTTGAAGAAGGATACGAAGTTCAAATGGACTGAGGAGTGTGAGGCTAGTTTTCAGGAGTTGAAGAAACGCTTGGTTACCTCACCAGTATTGATCTCGCCAGATCAGACCAAGGACTATGAGGTGTATTGCGACGCTTCACGTCGAGGACTTGGAGCAGTGCTTATGCAGGAAGGAAGAGTTGTTTCGTATGCTTCACGGCAACTGAAGCCTCATGAGTTGAATTATGCCACGCATGATTTGGAGTTAGCAGCCGTAGTGCATGCATTGAAAACGTGGAGACATTTCCTCATTGGAAATCATTGTGAGGTGTACACGGATCACAAGAGTTTGAAGTACATTTTCACGCAGAAGGAGTTGAACCTCCGACAAAGGAGATGGTTGGAGCTCATCAAGGATTATGATATGAAATTGCATTATCATCCCGGAAAAGCTAATGTAGTAGCTGACGCATTGAGCCGTAAGAGCCATGTCAACACCCTAGTGACGGAAGAAATACCCAAGGAGTTAGCAGAAAACCTTCGTGAGCTATGTTTGGAAATAGTTCCGAGAGGCTATGTAGCAGCATTGGAGATTCAGTCAACATTGATGGATAAGATCAGAGAAGCTCAGAAATCTGACAAGGAGATTGCTGCTATAAAAGAGAAATTGAGCGAAGGAAAAGCAAAGGGATTTCGTGAGGATGAACACGATACCTTATGGTTTGAGGACCGAGTTTATGTGCCAAACGACCCGGAGATCAGGAAGTTGATTTTGCAAGAGGCACATGATTCACCATATTCGATTCACCCAGGGAATATCAAGATGTATTTGGATTTGAAGGAAACATTCTGGTGGACCGGAATGAAGAAGGATATTGCAGCATATGTAGCAGTTTGTGACGTATGTCAAAGAGTAAAGGCAGAGCATCAGAAGCCAGCAGGATTGTTACAACCATTGCTGATACCCGAATGGAAGTGGGATAAGATAGGCATGGACTTTATCACAGGACTACCCAGGACGAAAGCAGGATATGACTCGATATGGGTAGTAGTTGATCGTTTGACAAAGGTAGCACATTTCATTCCAGTTAAGACCACTTACACCAGTGCTAAGTTGGCAAGGATTTACATGACTAGGATCATTTGTTTGCATGGAGTTCCGAGGAGTATCGTATCAGATAGAGAAACCCAATTTACCTCAAAGTTTTGGAATCAGTTGCATGAAACTTTAGGAACCAGACTAGAGTTCAGCACAGCTTTTCATCTGCAGACAGATGGGCAGACTGAGAGAGTCAATCAGATTTTGGAAGATATGCTGAGAGCTTGTGCACTAGATTATGGATCTAGCTGGGACGATAACTTGCCGTATGCGGAGTTTTCTTATAACAACAGTTACCAAACCAGTTTGAAGATGGCACCTTTCGAAGCTTTATACGGAAGGAGGTGCAGGACACCGTTGTCATGGGACGAAGTTGGAGACCGTCAGTTCTTTGGACCAGATTTGATTAAGGAGTCTGAATGGAAAGTTAAGTTGATTCGCGATAGGCTCAAGGTAGCCCAGTCCAGGCAGAAGAGCTATGCAGATTCAAAATGCAAGGAGACAGTTTACGAAACCGGAGACAGAGTTTATCTTCGAGTATCCCCACTTCGAGGAGTTAAACGCTTTGGAGTTAAGGGAAAGTTAGCACCGCGTTTCGTTGGACCGTATAAGATCTTGCAACGTATGGGAGAAGTCGCTTATAAGTTGGAATTACCAGAGGGACTGTCAGGAGTTCACGATGTATTCCATGTTTCTCAGCTGAAGAAATGTCATGCCGAGATGGCGTAAGTACCGCTAAGAGATACGGTACCACTTGAAGCGATTCAGATAAAGGGTGACCTAACGTATGAGGACAAGCCAGTCAAGATTCTCGATTATGCCAGCAGAGTTACCCGCAGCAAGGTTATCAAGTTTTGCAAAGTTCAGTGGAACCACCACTCAGAGGATGAAGCCACTTGGGAAAGAGAAGAAGATTTGCTCAAGGACCACCCTCACCTATTTTCTAGCCAACCCGAATCTCGAGGGCGAGATTCATCTTAAGGGGGGTAGGTTTGTAACATCCCAAATTTTCAATTTGGAATGTTATACACTAGATCATCATGCATATCATATTTTCATGCATTTTGGTTGATCCTAGAAATTTCACGCAACTCGAGGACCTTCGGAGAGAGTTGGAGATTTCGTTATTTTCATAATTGAGAGTTTTCTCGAATTTGAAAAGAGGATCATTAGATTTATTTTATTTTAACTTCAATTATTTTTCCAATATCAAAATATGAGAGAGGGAATAATATGACTTTCCCAAATTAAGGAAAAATGTAGATTTAATAAATAGATCAAATTTTGTTTGCCGGAGTTTGTTTGCATTTTATTTGGATAGGGAAAAATGCGCGTTTTCAAAAATTGCATATTAGGTCCGGAGAAGAGTTCATTTTGTTCAGCTCATTTTTGGGAGTCGGGGAAAATTTACTTTAGAAATTTTGGAGCTCGTTTAGATTTTCTTTTCTGTGTTTTTCTGCGCGCGAAACCGTTTTAAAAAAAAGAGCAGCGCCCCGCCTTGGGCCAAGGCCCAGCCAGCAGGCCGGCCGGCCAGGCCCCAGCCCCAGCCGCGCGCGCGCCAGGCGCCAGGCGAGGCAGCCGCCGCCATCGCCCTGGCCGAGTCCCAGCGGGACTTAGGTCGGTTAGCCCATCCCCTTTTCCTTTGTTTCGTCTCCTATTCCTACTCTATTTCTTGTCCCCTACCCCAAGAAACCCCCTCCCCTCCCCAATATAAATACCCCAACACCCCCCCTCTAAACACATCAAACCAAACCCCAAGCCCTCCAGCGCACCCCACCCCGCGCCCTACACCGCCACCGCGCCACCCCACACCCGCGCCGCCGCAGCCCCACCCGCGCCGCCGCCGCACCTTGCCGCCGCCTCTTCGAGGTAGCCACGCCTCTCTTCTTTTCCTCGCCTCGGTCCGGTTTTTCCTAAAAGAACCGTTCCGTTTTCTTTCCGGTTTTCTTTTCTTTTTCTTCCGATTTTGTCTCGGTTTTCTTCCGAAACCCTAGATCGGTTTTCCGTTTCTTTTTTGTTTTCTTTTCCGAAAACCCTAGCTCGGTTTTCATTCTTATTACGGACCGTTCGTCTCAACGAACGTGATCACCGTTTCTTTCTCGGTTAATGACAGCCGTTCGTTTAACCATTCGTCTCTTTCTTTTCATCGGATTTACTCCGCGATCGCGATCTCAGATCCGATCTTCGTTCTAGTCTTTCTTCTCGCTCATTTATAGGAATCAGGTGATTCAAGCACCTGGAGTTTCATTTCGAAACCGCCGTTCCGTCTAATCAACTTGAATAAGCTTTTGCCCCGGTAAAATTTGACCTAGTTTCAACTTGCTAGAACCGAGTTGTTTTCTTTCGCCGTTTGTTTTTCCGTTTCTTTGTTCGGTTCGTTCTTTCTTTGCAACCGGAGTTCTTAAGTTGAACTATCTGGTTCGTTCTCTTGTTCGAGTTTTACCTGTGCATTAGATGAGTACTTATTGTATGCTTGTTGTTTGTCTGCGATAGATCACCCGGATTGCGCCGCTTGTTACTTCGATTCCCTAGGTCTCGCGGATCATCAGCAAGGCAAGTAACACTTTGATCATACCTTTTCTACAACCCATGTTTTATTGCATTAGATCAATCCTCTCACATTGCATGATTAGGATCTAATTAAATTGTGGGATGGGAAGTAGATGAGGTAGTACCTATTACCTATATTATTATGAAACCTTTGGGAGTTACTTCTACGTTTGCTTATTATGCCATGCTATGCTAGTAGACTTGGATTGGGTGAGTGATATCCATGATAGATGTGAGTATTGTTAATTAATGGTTTATCTAAGGTGGCAACTTGAACACACAGCTGGGTGGATTGAGGCACCTGATGTCTATCAGGACTTGCCTGTTTTATTTTGGACCGCCACCCAGGCTCAAAGGGATCATAAGATCTTTCATGCTAGAAACTTCCGTGTGCAGCCACAAGCCATTATGGGCTCTGGCATAGTTGACTAAGTTGTGCGAACTCTTACAGTGGTGGACTAGCAGATGTAGGGGATGTAGGTGTACCGGTCTACCCGATCATAAGGTGCTAGTGCTTCTGAAAGACTATGTCTCGGTCATCCGTCTTCTCAAACACCCTGCAGTGCGAGAAACCAAACGGAGGCGATCGAGTCTTGTGGGGAAAAGTGTGCAAACCTCTGCAGAGTGTACAAACTAATCATGATTAGCCGTGTCCCCGGTTATGGACAACTTGAGTATCTAGTACTTGAATATCCTGTGAATCTCAACATGTTACTTCTAATTAATGTTGTTGGGTTTTAATTGTTCACTTAATTGGGATCGGAATGCTGTCAACCATTCTCGATGTTTCACAACCACCATGATAGTTAAATAAATTTATTCCTTTGCAGTAGGGAAAAACTGGCTTTACGCAAAACTGTAACCATAGAGCTTTCCACCAGCCATATATGCATATAGTATAGTTGTTTCATTCCATTACTCTCTATGTGTTACATTGCCAGCATATTCCATGTGCTGAACCGTTTTCAGGCTGCAACTTCTCATGTTGCAGACTTTTCAGACGACGAGTAAGGTGCTTTTAGGTTGTGGTTCTATACTCAGTGATGCTGCTGGAGTTGATGGACCCATTTATCTTCCGAGTCTTCCGCTGTTATCTTATTTAGATGGCCTTACGCCATTTTTTTTGTAATAAGTTCTCTTCTGAGACAACGATGTAATAAGTGTGTGATTGCCACTCTGCTATAAATCCTTCGATGTACTGTGTGGTGTCAGCATTACTGATCCAGGGATGACACCCGAGCATAGTAGGCTTGATCCATTCGGGTCGGGTCGCGACATAACACAAGATGAAAATTATACCAACAGAACGGGCTCGACGAGATGAAGAAGTGGGCTTTGGAATCACCTCATTTGGAGTTAGGAGCAAAAAGATATAGTTGTTTTTCTGCCAGGGAAACATTTGTAAAGAAAATATTTTCCAGCAGGGCCTAAATAGAAAAACGGAAAGCGGAATCAGAGAAATACGCTTTCAATCAATAGGAAACATATTTTGGGCTGAAGAGGAAACGAAGTGCGCTTTCGGTGTAGGAAAACGTATTCCGAAGAATACGCTTTCACTTATCCACGTCAGCTGTCCGGGTTAACGCGGGCAACTTACAAGCGGGGCCCGCCACTTAACCACATGGGCCACACAAGGTCAAAGCTCGTGAGGCCGACGAGGGGATCCCGCGCGCGGTGGGGCCTGCCGGCAGGGGTCATCTTCTTCCTCCGTCTCCCGCACTAGACCGAAGGCAGGACCAGCCCCGACGGCATTTGCCGACGACACGGGCGACCACAGGTGGCGCCCGGCCTACCGTTGGAATCAGAAGAGTGAGGCAGTCCCGTCCCTGGGTGACTCAGCCATCGGGGAGCTCTGAGCTGAGTGGGGCAGCAACCGCAGCGGACGGCGACAACGGCTAGAGATGAGCTCGCGGCTATGGCGCTCCGGCGATGAGACGAAGGGGCGGGGAGACTCTTCTGGGTGGAGGGGTTCTACTGGTGGTGGATAGAAGGAGGGAGGGGCTCCGCTCCGGGTGAATTTAGGCCGGAGGGGACGGCGGCCATGGTGGCAGAGGGAGACGAGGAGAGGCTCTGGGGCTCAGTAAAGTAGCTAGGGAGGAGTGTGAGAGTGAGGTGAGGGCGATGCGGTGCTCGGGAGGCCGCGAGGAGGCCCATTTATAGGCGGGCGAGGGAGGCCATTGCTGAGTGCTGCCGCTCGAGCTCGATCAAAGCTCTAGCTAGCTTAGCGAGCACTGGCAGGCATGGGAAGATGACGAAGCACTGATGCAGGGGTCATGGAGAGGTAGACGATGCCGGGGAGCAGAGGAAGAAGCCGAGCACCACTAAAACATGTCGGGGCACTGTGCTCCCATGGGCGAGCATCGGCGCGCATCGGTGAGTAAGCGTACAGAGGGGGAGAGGGGTCCAGGGGAACGGCGACGATGTGGAGAAGCCAAGGGACATGCTCATGTGCGCGAAGACGACGAGTGGGGAGCAGACGAAGCAGAAACGACACCCTGGACGCGGCCACTACGCAAAGAGCGCGTGCACAGGCACACCATCGTCGTAGTTACCACGTGAACCAGGGCATTTGATGCTCTACAACACCCAAAACGTTGTCTAGCTTATAGTGAGGGAGTCCTGGAGTAAGGGGTCCATGGGCGTCCGGCCTGTTATCCATGGGCCGGACTAATGGGCTATGAAGACATGAAGGCCGAAGACTGTACCCGTGTCCGGATTGGACTCTCCTTGGCGTGGAAGGCAAGCTTGGCGACCAAAGATGAAGATCCCTTCTTATGTAACCGACTCTATGTAAAACCTAGACCCCCCGGGTGTCTATATAAACCGAAGGGGTTAGTCCGGAAAGCATATATTCATGACCATAGTCATACAAGCTAGGCTTCTAGGTTTAGCCATTACGATCTCGTGGTAGAACAACTCTTTTAACACTCATATTCATCAAGATCAATCAAGCAGGACGTAGGGTATTACCTCCATAGAGAGGGACCAAACCTGGGTAAACATCGTGTCCCCCGTCTCCTGTTACCATCGATCCTAGATGCACAGTTCGGGACCCCCTACCCGAGATCCGCCGGTTTTGACACCGACATTGGTGCTTTCATTGAGAATTCCATTGTGCCCTCAACGAAAGGTTTGATGGCCCCTCCAATCGTCTATAGCGACACTGTCCAAGGAGAAACCTTCCTCCCCGGACAGATTTTCGTGTTCGGTGGCTTCGTACTGCGGGCCAACTCGCTTGGCCATCTGGAGCAGATCGATAGCTATGCCCCTGGCCACCAGGTCGGATTTGGAAACTTGAACTATGTCGCGGATATCCGTGGAGACTTGATCTTCAATGGATTTGAGACAGCAGCGATCGCTCCCCCTCGCCCCGATGAACATGACTTAAATCTGTCATTGGATCACATCCAGGAGATGGTCCATGTTGCTGCAACAGCCTTAGAACCGGAGCAGATCGTGCCATCCGAGGCCACAGAGTCCGCGGCGTTGAAGCCGCACATGGACTCGTCACCCCGCAATATTTGCGTCAATGGAACTCCGGACTCGTCTCCGGCTATAAGTTCCGGACCGGGTACGCCTGCGGACACCGAGATGGATCGGTTATCGATTATCGAATTTAGCACCGCAGACATCTTCCAGCACTCACCTTTGGGCGATGTGCTAAACTCTTTAAAGAACTTGTCCTTGGAGAAGGACTCATAGCTGAACTATGTTCAGTTCGAGCCAGAGGCTGATGATGGTGAATTTTGCTTCCCACCCGCCACCCACTTCATAGCCACTGTCGATGCCTAAACCGACGTGCTTGATTACGGCTCCGAAGACATCGACGGTATGGACGACGATGCCGGCAAGGAGCAAGGCTAAGACCTGCCATGTACTGGATGTTGGACGGCCACCTCTTCATACAATGTGTACATGGTCGACACACCTAAAAAAGCTAGCGACGATGACGAAGGAGATCCAGTTGCGAATAAACCTTCTGAGACACAGTCCAAGCGCCGGCGCCCTAAACGCCGCTCTAAGCCTCGTCGCTCAAAAGATGGCAACACTAGCATTGGAGAAATTAGTACTTCGGGCAACGCCGAAAACAATGAAGACCCTGTCGGGGCTGCATCCGAACAGGAGGAACAAGACAACGGACAAGATAACCCTGATAAACAGGCCATGCCCAATGACCTAGATGATGATAGTCATCGTCCAGTCTCCGAGGATGATGATAACCTCGGCAATGAGGACTTCATCGTGCCTGAGGCACCCCTCGAGCAGGAGCACTTCAAGCGCCAGCTAATAGCCACTGCAAGAAGCCTGAAGAAGAAGCAGCATCAGCTCCAAGCTGATCGAGACATGCTCATTGACAAGTGGACTGATGTCCTGGCAGCCGAAGAATACGGCCTCGAGTGCCCAGTCAAGAGTTCCCCGTAGCGCAGACTGCTACCTCAGTTTGATGAGGAGGCACCAAATCCCATACCTCCCTCACGCAATGCGGACCGACCACCACGTGGTCGGGATAGTGCGGCGGACCGACCACCCCGCGGTCGGGATAAAACGGCAACTCAGGCCGAACAACAGCCCGCCTCACCACCTCGCAAAAACAGGGACATAACAGCTCGGGACCATACATACGACCTTCGGCAGGATCTGGACAGTAGAGTAGGACACAGCAGATCAATCTATGGATCGCGAGGATGCTTATCGACTCGGGATGACGGCTACCTATTCGGATGTGACAAACCTAGTCACACCCGGGCCGATAACCGCAGGCGGACTTCATCGGAGGTGCCTCGTGACGCAGCCCGATATAGAGGCGTCACACACCCTTTCTGCTTCACAGATGAGGTGCTGGATCACGAATTCCCCGAGGGGTTCAAGCTCGTCAATATTGAATCATACGGCGGAATAACTGATCCCGTAGTATGGATTGAGGAGTTTATTCTCCACATCCACATGGCCCGTGGAGACGACCTCCACGCCATCAAATACCTCCCACTAAAACTCAAAGGGCCAGCTCGACACTGGCTGAATAGCCTGCCCAAGAATTCCATCGGCAGCTGGGAGGACGTGGAAGAGGCCTTCCTTGACAACTTCCAAGGTACATATGTCCGGCCACCCGATGTCGATGATTTAAGCCACATAGTTCAACAACCTGGAGAATCAGCCAGAAAATTCTGGACTAGGTTCCTAACCAAAAGAACTAGATCGTTGACTGTCCGGATGCCAAAGCCCTAGTGGCCTTTAAACACAGCATCCGTGACGAATGGTTAGCACGCCACCTTGGCCAAGAAAAGCCGAAGTCCATGGCAGCCCTTACGACACTCATGACCCGCTTTTGCGTGAGTGAGGACAGCTGGCTAGCTCGTAGCAAAAACACAACCAGCAAGACAGGCCCCTCCGAGGCCAATAACAGTTCCAGCAAGCTCCGGCGCAATAGACACAAACGCCGAAGCAATGGCGACAACACCGATGACACCACCGTCAACCCGGATTCAGCGGCTCCAAGTCCGGCCAGCGAAAGAAGCCCTACGAAAGGAACAGTGAGGGACCATCCAGCTTGGATCACATACTCAATCGTCCATGCCAGATACATGGTACCCCAGATAAACAAGCCACTCACACCAACAGAGACTGTTGGGTTTTCAAACAGGCTGGCAAGTTAAATGCCGAAAACAAAGAAAAGGGATCACAAAGTGCGGACGAGGACGAAGAGCCCCGGCAGCCGAACACTGGGGGGGCAGAATAAATTTCCCCCTCAAGTCAAAACGGTGAACATGATATACGCTACACACATCCCCAAAAGGGAGCGCAAGAGAGCACTTAGGGACGTCTACACGGTAGAGCCAGTCGCCCCAAAATTCAATACGTGGTCGTTGTTCCCGATCATCGAGATCACCCAACTAGTATCCGCCATGGCGGTTCAGCCGCACTAGTCCTCGACCCAATTATCGATGGGTTTGACCTAACACGTGTCCTGATGGACGGCGGTAGCAGCCTCAACCTGCTTTATCAGGACATAGTGTAGAAGATGGGCATTAACCCCTCACAAATCAAACCAACAAGGACTACCTTTAAAGGAGTCATACCAGGCGTAGAGGCCCGCTGTACGGGCTCAATCACGCTGGAGGTGGTCTTCGGTTCTCCGGACAACTTCTGAAGCGAAGAGTTAGTCTTTGATATCGTCCCCTTCTGCAGCGGCTACCACGCACTGCTCAGACGAACCACGTTTGCTAGATTCAATGCAGTACCACACTATGCTTATCTCAAGCTCAAGATGCCCAGTCCACGCAGCGTCATAACAATCAATGGCAATACTGAATGCTCCCTTTGAATAGAGGAGCACACCGCCGCCCTAACAGCAGATGTACAGAGCGGCCTTCTCAAGCAGCACCATAGTACGGCCGCCGAGCCCCTGGACATCATTAAGAGGTTCCGGACTACAGTGCAAGAAGACTGCGCGGCTCGTCAAGAGCTCGATTAGCAATTCGGCTTCCATCCCAGTCCCGATGCAGTAGTGGCATTCGTACCACGCGTACATAATTACGCACTCAAAATTCCATGGACATCGACGAAGGCACAAGCCAGCCCGGGATCTACAGTTCGGTTAGACCGATCCCGGACACACATGTAACTTTACTATCTCCTTTTCCCTTTTTTCAGGTTTCTCTTATGCGGGCCTCCTTCGATGGCCTGACTAATGGTCCTGTCAAAGGATAAACACACCGGATTGACACTGAGCACAGGCGTACATGGGAACCCCTAGAGGCTAACTAAATGATTACTCTATCCGTTTTCAGGACCCACACGCAGCTCGCCTTTGGTCACGGCATGTCAAATAGCCGGTTGCTTATTGCATTATTTTTGTACCAATGTGCTCGGACGCATTAACCCAACTATAATGGAAATAGTTCATGATCCAAGTTCAAGGGCCCTAGATCCTATCTCTGTTCTCCCTCTGTTTTCCTTTAAATTACTTATTTGCTAGCAACCATACACTCTGGTATGTTTCATATTTGCCAGGGCCTCCCCATCACCCCACGATACGGCAACAAAGTCTGAACACTCCTTAAAGATAAGTTCGGCACCCCGAATTTAGCATTACATGCATTGGGTCCGAATCATGTCTTTGGTCAATAGTTGGGTTGCCCGGCTCCTGTGCTTGCTATCCTACGTTCCACTAATTCGGCTAGGGTAGTAAAGGGAGAAGTACTGCGATTGTGCCCTGGCCTTGACTAGATGAGCGCCTCAGTAGAGAAAGCCGAAAACTGACTGTCATGATATGGCGAGCCGGTCAGCTGTTCGAGGGTTACAAATCGTTGAAGATTTTTTCCGCATTATGTGAAAGATCAGCACTTCCCGATCAGATGCTGACAGCACTCTGGTTTGAACCAGGGGTTGCGCCCATGCTTTATTATAAAACTCCTATGGCTAAGTGAGGGCGTTTAAGACGCATAGTCTGATTGCCTTGTTCGTTGCGCTAAACAACTCCTTCAAGGACCATATAATTGGATCCAGATTGTTTAGATTCCATCCCAAACACCTCCATATTACCTACGTGAGGGCAGAAGCCGACGACTGGCCAACCCTCAGATTACATACAACACGGTCACACGGGAGGAAACGGTTAAATCATAACAAAATTATATTACAAACAGGCTTTGTTTTCATAATACAAGGCAAGGGCAACACGAATACATTTATTCAAATACAACGTCCTGCGAGCATTGTGCTGCCGCAAGGCAAGACCCCTCCAGGACATCCGCAAAATACCGTTCGGGTGTGCGGTTCTCCTTGCCCTTCGGTGGCCCTCTGGCAACCTCGACGGCGTCCATCTTCACCCACCACATCTTGCAACGGGCGAAGGCCATGTGCGCACCTTCAATGCAGGCCGAGCGCTTGACGACGTCCAGCCGAGGACAGGCGTTCACCATCCGCCTCACGAGCCTGAAGTAGCTTCCTGGCATAGCTTCGGCTGGCCATAGCCGGATTATCAAATCCTTAATGGCTAGTTCGGCCACCCTATGCAGCTCCACCAGCTGTTTCAGCTGATCGGTGAAGGACACGGGATGCTTTGGCGCCGCATACTGCGACCAGAATAGCTTCTCCGTAGAACCCCCTCCTTCGGCTCGATAGAACTCCGCGGCGTCTAATACACTGCATGGTAAATCCGCAAAAGCCCCTGGGGAACTCCGAACTCGACTTAGTAGAAGGTACTGCTTCTCCGCATACTTGCTTTGCATCTTAAATGCCTTACCGTCATGATCTTCTTGGCCTCCTGGATCTCCTGGAGGGAGGCCTAGGCCTCCTTCCGTGCAGTCTCTGTGCTCTGACGAGCCTTGGTGAGTTCGGTCCCTTGAACCGACGCATCATGCTCCAAGGCTTCGCATTTCTTGACCGCATCCTGGAGCTCCTGCTGGACTTCTTTGACCCGGGCATTGAGCTCCTTACGGGCGGCTTGCTGTTGGACAGCCTTCTCCTCGGCCTTGCCCAGGGCCTTCCTTAGGGCCTCGACCTCGGTCGCGGCTCCTGCACATATCATGACACTGCGGTCAATATGCAGTGCCTATCCTATCCAAACACACAGCAAGTCGTCACTCACCTTGCTTCTCCTGGAGCCGAACCTTAACCTCGCTGAGCTCGTTCTCGGTCCGCTCCGGCCTCTGTCTTAGTTCAGAGACTTCGGCAGCATGTGAGGTTGCGGCCAACAGCGACGCCTGCTTATTCATACACAACAAAAGATTGATCCTCTGTACAGTTCTTCTTGCCGAACACCGGACAGTGTCTCAGGGGCTACTGTCTAGATGGGGTTTTTTCTCTTTCTTACCTCGAAACCCGTCAACAGGCTGCTGCAGGCTTCATTCAGTCCACTCTTGGCGGACTTAACCTTCTCGATCACCGCACCCATAAGGACATGGTGCTCGTCCATGACGGAGGCGCCTCGTAGCGCCTCCATCAGGTTATCCGGCGCCCTGGATGAACAGGGGCCACCGGTGGAAGCGGCACACCCCCCCCTCCTTCAAAGGGGGCTGCTCGCCCGACTCCGGAGCCATATGAGTCTCTGGAATCATATTCGGCTGAGGGCCGAACTAGTTGCGGCCCTCTTTGCCAGTCTCCATGGGGATCGGCTTCCCCATGTGTGTGCCAGTGGAGGTCTCGCCTTGTGGCACCTCCCGGACAGCGTCCTGGGCTCCTCCCCGGTTTGGAGTGTTCCTCTGGGAAAACACTTCGGTGTCGTCCCTGGCCCCGGGGGAATAAGAAGGCGGCGGCGACATGCTCGCCATCTGCGATGGAGCCAATGAACCTCCAGATGAGGATCGCTGGATAAGCTCGCAGGCCGGACTGCAATAGTACAATTAACTATGTCAAGATAATGAAGAGAAAAGGCCGGATGCACGCATGAGCGAGCCATGTCACTTACGATGCGGCCTGGGGCTTAGTGCGGGGGCATCGTCCCGGACTACTATCAATGTCCCACGCGGTGTTGACCGCTGGGGCGCCCTTCCCCTTCTTGGGCATTTCCGCCTTCGGATGCGCCGAAGCCGCCCTCTTCTTCTTCCTCTCCTCAAGGGGAGGATTGTTTTCCTCCTCTTCCTCTTCCTCGCCATTGTCCTCAGGGGCAGAGGAATGAGCTTCGTCATCTTCGGACGTCACGTCCAAAGTGCCCTTGCGACGGGGGCCACTCTTGGCCCCCTTGGCCTTCTTCTTGGCCTTCTTCTCTGGCGCCTTATAAGGCACCGGCACTGGCATCTTCGCTAGACGCGGGATGACCGATTCTTCAGGCAGCGCAGCCGGACACTGGATCCGCTTCGCCCTCTTCATCTAGTCCTTAAAAAGAAACAATAAAAGCTCAGGCATCATCCTTAAAACAAACAAGTGGAGAATGCATCAAAAAAGACATACCTCGCTAGCGAGGTGTTTAGCGTTGTGCTCGCGATCTGAATCTGTGGCCAGCGATTTCTCGTTGCCCTTAAAGAGCAACTTCCATGCACCTTCATGAGTAGTCTCGAAGAGCCTCACCAGGGTCTGGTGCTTCTTCAGGTTGAACTCCCACAGAGGGTGGCTTCGACGCTGGCACGGAAGGATCCGACGAACTAGCATCACCTGGATCACATCAAAGAGCTTGATGTTCTTGGTTACCATGCTTTGAACGCGCGTCTGTAGCGCTATCAGCTCGTCAGGTGAACACCAGTCCGGACTCTTCTCGACCCAGGAGGTGAGTCGCATGGGAGCGCCGGAGCGGAATTCGACAGCTGCGGCCCAGGTGGTGCCGCGAGGTTCTGTGATGTAGAACCACTGCTTCTGCCACTCCTTTACCGTGTCCACAAAAGTACGTTTGGGCCAGGAGACGTTGGACAGCTTGCTCACCATGGCTCCTCCGCACTTCGTGTGCTGGCCATCCACCACCTTCGGCTTCACGTTAAAGACTTTGAGCCATAGCCCGAAGTGGGGTTGGATGCGGAGGAAGGCCTCACACACGACGATAAACGCCGAGATGTTGAGGAAGGAATTAGGGGACAGATCATGGAAATCTATCCCGTAATAATACATCAGCCCGCAGACGAAATGGTGGAGTGGAAACCCTAGCCCGGAAGAAATGGGGGATGAACACTACCCTTTCGGTGGGCTTCGACGTGGGGACGACTTGTCCCTCGGTCGGCAGGCGGTGAGTGATCTCCTTTGCCAAGTATCCAGCCGCCCGAAGCTCAGTAATGTCCTCCTCCTTGACGGAGGAGACCATCCACTTGCCTTAACCTCCGGATGCGGACATGGTTGCTTGAGTGGAAAGGAGATGAGAACTTGGGCGCTGGAGCTCGAGATTGGAAAGGCGAAGACAGAGAGAGGGTGTGAGATAGGAAGAGGGAATCCTTATCCCCTTATAAAGGCAACGAATATTAAATGCCTTCTCACTCGCCTTAAGATTCGCCTATTCCCAAGGACTGTATAAACGGCACGGTTGGGTTACCCATGCCCGCATTGATGAGAATCCCGCGATAAGGGGACACGATCTCTGCTTTGACAAGACGTGCGAATGGCAACCGCGTCTCGGGACGTGGGGCATCGAAAAATGAAAGCGGTTTGGAATTATGCCGATCAGACATAATACCGTGTTGCGAAAAAGTTGTCAGCAGATGGAACTCGTGTAAGAATATATTCTCTCTGCGGTTGTGTATGGTGTGTGTGACAGGTCCAGATACTATCATCGCATCCGAAGACTATCTTGAAGTTCGGATAGAAGGGAACCCGCCTTGCAATGCAGAAGACAATCTGCGCGCTGGACTCCTCGTCATTGAAGCCATGTTCAGGGGCTACTGAGGGAGTCCTAAACTAAGGGGTCCTCGGGCATCCGGCCTATTATCCATGGGCTGGACTGATGGGCTGTGAAGACATGAAGGCCGAAGACTATACCCGTGTCCGGATTGGACTCTCCTTGGCGTGGAAGGCAAGCTTGGCGACCGAAGATGAAGATCCCTTCTTATGTATCCGACTCTATGTAAACCCTAGATCCCCCCGGTGTCTATATAAACCGGAGGGGTTAGTCCGGAAAGCATATTTTCGTGACCATAGTCATACAGGCTAGGATTCTAGGGTTTAGCCATTACAATCTCGTGGTAGATCAACTCTTGTAACACTCATATTCATCAAGATCAATCAAGCATGACGTAGGGTATTACCTCCATAGAGAGGGCACGAACCTGGGTAAACATCGTGTCCCCCGTCTCCTGTTACCATCGATCCTAGACGCACAGTTCAGGACCCCCTACCTGACATCCGCCGGTTTTCACACCGACAGATAGTCCTTCCAAGATAGAGCATTGATGAGGCCATGGATGGATTTGGGGTGCTATGGTTAAATGGTAATCATCCTCTGAAGTTTACTGCAGTAAACTTGGCCGTGCACTGCTGATCAAGAGGAACTTTATTGGAGCCGAAGAATTTGTCTGGGTGATTGATACGTCTCCAACATATCTATAATTTTTGATTGCTCCATGCTATATTATCTACTGTTTTGGACATTATTGGGCTTTATTATCCACTTTTATATTATTTTCGTGGCTAACCTGTTAACCGGAGGCCCAGCCCAAAATTGTTGTTTTTTGCCGGTTTTAGGGTTTCGAAGAAAAGGAATATCAAATGAGGTCAAAACGGAATGAAACCTTCGGGAACGTGATTTTCTCAACAAATAAGACCAGGGAGACTTGGACCTTACGTCAAGAAACGAAACAGGAGGGCACGAGGTAGGGGGCGTGCCCACCCCCACCAGGCGCGCCCTCCACCCTCGTGGGCCCCCTGTTGCTCCACCGACGTACTCCTTCCTCCTATATATATCCACGTACCCCCAAACGATTAGAAACGGAGCCAAAACCCTAATTCCACCGCCGTAACTTTCTGTATCCATGAGATCCCATCTTAGGGCCTGTTCCAGAGCTCCGTCGGAGGGGGCATCAATCATGGATGGCTTCTACATCAACACCATAGCCTCTCCGATGAAGCGTGAGTAGTTTACCTCAGACCTACGGGTCCATAGTTAGTAGCTAGATGGCTTCTTCTCTCTTTTTGGATCACAATACAATGTTCTCCCCCTCTCCTATGGAGATCTGTTCTATGTAATATTCTTTTTGCGGTGTGTTTGTTGAGACTGATGAATTGTGGGTTTATGATCAAGTCTATCTATGAATAATATTTGAATCTTCTCTGAATTCTTTTATGTATGATTGGTTATATTTGCAAGTCTCTTCGAATTATCAGTTTGGTTTGGCCTACTAGATTGATCTTTCTTGCAATGGGAGAAGTGCTTAGCTTTGGGTTCAATCTTGCGGTGTCCTTTCCCGGTGACAGTAAGGGCAGCAAGGCACATATTGTATTGTTGCCATCGAGGATAACAAGATGGGGTTTTCTTCATATTGCATGAGTCTATCCCTCTACATCATGTCATCTTGCTTAAGGCATTACTCTGTTTTTAACTTAATACTCTAGATGCATGCTAGATAGCGGTCGATGAGTGGAGTAATAGTAGTAGATGCAGGCAGGAGTCGGTCTACTTGTCTTGGACGTGATGCCTATATACATGATCATACCTAGATATTCTCATAACTATGCTCAATTCTGTCAATTGCTCAACAGTAATTTGTTCACCCACCGTAGAATACTTATGCTCTCGAGAGAAGCCACTGGTGAAACCTATGGCCCCCGGGTCTATCTTCATCATATTAATCTCCTACTACTTAGTTATTTCCTTTGCTATTTACTTCGCCTTTATTTTACTTTGCATCTTTTATCATAAAAATACCAAAAATATTATCTTATCATATCTATCAGATCTCACTCTCATAAGTGGCCCTATAGGGATTGACAACCCCTATTTGCGTTGGTTGCGAGGATTTATTTGTTTTGTGCAGGTGCGAGGGACTCGCGCGTAGCCTCCTACTGGATTGATACCTTGGTTCTCAAAAACTAAGGGAAATACTTGCGCTACTTTGCTGCATCATCCCTTCCTCTTCGGGGAAAACCAACGCAGTGCTCAAGAGGTAGCAGTGATCAGCTTAGGAAGGACTATAATCCTGTTAACTTTGAGAATATTTGGATCAAGGTTTAACATAGTTGCTTTGCAACTGACCCAGATGGTCCAGAAAATGGATCAAGATGATGCATTCAAATGGTGTGGCCACTTGAGCTCGAATTTGGCAAGGCTTAGTGATTTGGTCAGATAAAGGTGCTATAAAAATTTCATACCAATTGGATTCCCCAAAATGGTACTTTCTTCACAACTATTCTCTCTGCCCAAAAGCTTGCAAAAATCCTAGAGAAATATTGGCTTGATGAATTGGTCCCAAATTTGGTGGAGAGATGTTATTTGGGCAGGATCACAATCTGGTAATTTCTCATAATTAATGAAGCAATATAAAATATACTTGCTTCACAACCTGAAAATATTAACATAATCAAATATTTGAACCTGTGCTCACAACGATGGTTGGATGGGGCTGAAATTTGGAGGTGTGTGATGATATGAGCACATTAAGGAGTGTGCAAAATTTAAACTCATTTGGAAACTCCTAGCTAGTACTTCCTTCAAAATCCCTTCTGTTTGACAGAAAGTTTGAAAAATTGCTAAGGAATATTGGCTAGGCAAATAAAGTTGAATTCTGGCATGAGGCAATGATTTGGACATAAGAGAATGCCCAAAAGGTTTGGGAGCAATTAGGAAAGGGTAGTGGTACTTCCTTCACAGAAAGCCACTTTGGACAGAAATGAAGAATAATTATTGGGGAATTATTCTTGGGCTAGGGCAGGAAAGTTTGGGCATATTTGAGCAACATATGATCCAAAGAAATTATGAGAATTGATTGGGATTTTTGGGAGTGACAAAAATATAGGTTGCTTCACAACCTACGGCAGACAGGGTTATTCCTTTAATAGAAAAAGGAATATTCCTGAGAAAAGAATTTTAGGGTTTGGGCTAGAATGGAAACGGAATGATCTTGGGAAAGTTTTGAGAATGATGAGCCACATGGGAGGGGAATGAGGATGATTTCCCGGGTGGCAAGGCCACAGAACCACTCCAAAAAGAAAAATGGAGCAAAAACCAATAAATCAAAAAGAAAAAGAAACGGGCCAAAACCCAGGCTGTTACAACTCTTACCCCCTTAAAGAAATCTCGTCCTCGAGATTTTGTTGCTCATGGAACAAGTATAACTTGAGGACACTGTTTCCAACTCGGGTATCCATTTCCTTTATTTATTGTTCCCCTGAGAATTTCAGATGATCAACTTACCTTTCTCTGGGGTGGTTTGCTTCACCTTTCCCAAATCCTGTCAGATTTTTTCTCGTATACCAATTCCTTTTTACTGACATTGATTTTCCATACCTATGGTGATATCCAATGGATCTAAGCATAAGTTTTCTTTTGGTCATGAAAACCTTTTTACTTCTGTCATGGGGTTGCTTCAATTAAATGCAAGCCTTCTGGTTTCGATAAATGCTTTGAATTAATCAAGGCCATCTTCTGATGGGATCTGACTGCTCATAGGTGGTACTGATTTATTTTGATTTATTCCTTTGGCTCGAGCATGACATATGTGGGAAAGATTCGACTGCCTTTTGTCGTGAGCAATATAAGTTTGTATGGAGTTATAGTTGTGTCATACCTCAAATATTTACATCTTGAGACTGGCCCAACAGGGGGCTGACGGACAAAAGCTTTTCCTGATAGACTGGTCGTGTACTTGATTCCGTCGGTGAGTATACCGGGTCTGAGCTGATTGTTCAGCTTTTGATTTTCTCATTTTGTCGGTATACCCAATTGGATTTTTCCACACTAACCATTTCAAGTGGGTCAACGGGATATGAAATCCTTGTAAAACAGAGTAGGCCACTGAGAGTATGCCTTTGTGGATCCATATGGAATTATGGCCTCCAACTGATATGGGTATCTGGACCCTGATGGCCATGCAAAAATCATCATACCTTTGTTGTTAGTCTCACCCTTCAACGGTCATGATTTTCTTTGTTAAGATACCTTACTGAAATATCTTGGCCACACTTGTCCTTGATTCTTTGTATGACCATGGACGTGATTATGCAATATTTTTGACATTATCCCCTTGTGCCTGTTTTTTGACCTAGGTCCACACACATATGACATATACCCGGGGTTTGTAGCTGTACAGAGCTCATTACTGAGGCCAATCATACAAGAAGGTGACGAGATTTTAGGACATCTCCTTGTCAGTTGCGGGAATAATGACCTTGATGACCATTGTCAAGACTATTGATTATGTGATGTCATCCCCAGATCTTGTCGATCCTTGTAATTCATGAGATGTATCTCTTCTTATTTTCCTTTGCCTGACTCATGAGGTTATGGGATCCTTACTTTCCTTAGGTATATCTGCTGGATCCTTGCCGCCTCTCGTATGAGTGACTGATATGATTGGGGAAAGATGTGTAGCCGAACACTTGATTTCTAAAGCAGACATCTACTTTGACTAACCTGTACTTCTGACCAAAATATTGCCGATCTGACTCTTGAGATGTACTGACGTATATTTCCAACTCATCATGTAATCTCTGAGGACGGTACATAGTGTTGTTCTGACGGGGGCTGAGGGGCTTACGAGAGAAGCCATCTGAGTAGCTTGTTGAGGAAGACTTGTTAACTTCTGCTCAAATCTTTTGTCTGGGTATCGTGCGGAAGAATACTCTATAACTTACACACGAAGCTTGGTCTGATTATTGTGCTGGAGAAGCCTGAGTTCCGTACTTGAGAAGCTTCTCCTCGGGTTTGCTTGTTGAGAAAAATTCATTTACGTCTGCCAGAAGCTTTTAACGAGGTATCTTGCTGCGAAAGACCGGGTATCTTGGACCGAAAATTGTTCACATATCATGCTGAGGAAAATGGAGGAGCCTTGCATCATAAATTTCTTCCGATAACGTGTGGAAGAAGACTGAGTTTCTTACATGCAGATTGAAATCTACACACATGCCCATAATATTCTATGGCTGATTATTTTCATGAGAAATTTGTTTGACTATCTTCCTTGAGCATATCACATTCTGACTTTATTTCGGATGATAACATATTTCAAGCATCATTTATTGCTGAGCCAGACCTTGTATATGAGCCATACCTTTGTCTGAAAATATATTCCGTTGGTCTTGCAACTATCTTGTCTTTCTGCTGGTTGGATCATAACTGTTGTAAGGATTTTGTACTGATGTGGACTTGAGGCTGATAATCAATCCAATACACCATTGGTATTCTGAGTAGATATTAGTGCTATAATGCAGTTGACTGGGTAGACCATAATGTTTAGCTGAGCTTCTTCCAAATATTTGAAATCCTTATTACTTCTTCGAGTCCGGTGTTAGTTGATGAGCAACTCTTTATAGGGGAAAAATAATGTAACACCGGGGCCCCAAAAAGAAAGAAGCAAAAGAGAACTCAACTAAACAAAAGCACACAACAACAGTCATTACACACTCAAACAAAGTCACATAGTACTGCTAGTCACACAATATGCATGTCTACTTAAGCACAGAAATCTCGCGGGATCTCTGATTCTATGATCTAGCATCCTGTGACGGTGTGCACGAGGACGAATAAATGTGTGGAAGGATTTGTGTAAACAGCGCTACACCAAGTGCTAGCTTAGCCAGGTAGCAACCTGGACTAGCTTGGAGGCGAGGACGCACTTAGTAATCATGTAGTGGGACACAAAGGTCGCAACCACATTATTATCAAGCAGACGAAAAAAGATCTGTACTCGTCCAAGAAATAGGATAGCGGGGAAAACTGAGGCTGCTGACATTGCCCTTTCTTGATAACTAAGATCATTAAGGGTTGCCAACACGAGAAAATGAAAGAGAGATTCGTAATAGAAGCATGTCCATCACCGAAATGATAGGCGGGGTTGAAAGGGGATATCGGCGAGATACCTGAGCACCATGTTTGCAAACAGTGTCGGGATCACTTGGCATCACTCTGCTGGGACAGAAATGACACCAAACACTGAAGAACGAGCAAGAAAAGAAAACTGGAGAAATGCAAAGGCTGGGCTGTAGTTGATCCGAACCGATGCCAACTACACTCACCAGATAAACCATTAGCAACAAATACTAAGGCTATATGCATGCTATGCAATAGACAAATGCAGCAACCAAATGCAATAAACAAGCCAGACTTTAAACTACCGATTTCTACCCGTTTCTACCACTCGCGTTGACTAGGGCGTCCTACAACCAGACCTGCTCTGATACCAATCCTGTGGCACCCCGGCTCAGAGAAACCGGAACGCCCCGTATTCCAGCCCAAAGATCGAGGAGAAGTCTCTAGAATATGGCACTGCTTGACATAGAACAAATCAGCTCTTACTACAAGAATACTAATACAAGGGTCTAATGTTACCAAGAAGCACAGCAGCATGGTGACACTACGCCTGCGATACTACACTTGCTCTATGCTCGCAGCGGAACAACGACGAAGGTGGTGAACTCCACTCTGCAGGGACTCTGGCTGGAATTCTTAGCCTAGCTCACAAACAAGGGATCCACGGCAAACAAGCAATCAAATCTGGCATGACCTGCAAACTGGCATGACACGCCAGGTCAGTACATTGAATGTACTTGCAAGCTCACAGCAACCTAAGCAATCAAGACAAACAACAACATGGCATTTATAGGTTAAGTAGGAATTATTATGAGATCATCAGGATAACATGGCATGAACAACATGAACATGATACAACTAGAACAATATGAGCATGGCATGAACATATAAATATGAAGATACTAGCATGCAACATGATGACACTATATGCACCACTTATTCTGCTCGCGTTACCTCGTAACCATCACATGCATCACTTACCGACCTCAGACATCACACGATCGTCTCAGGATCCAATCAATCTTGGTATAAACAATATCGTAGTAATCATTAAATGACCATAAGGAGCTTGATCTTTACCCACGATTCTCGCACAACATCACGAATATCCAACAAACCGGTATCCTCGATACCACGGTGATCATTCACGGATCACAAACGGAACCCCTCGTGGCTGTACGGGTTACCACGTAACCAAACGGTGATTGTTCGCGGATCACAAACGGAACCAATCTTGGTTCAATGGGTTACCTCGTAACCAAATGGTGATCATTCATGGATCACATAACCAACTTATCTTATCATCGAACCAGGGTTGTTATTAAGCACATTATTATTACTGTTGACCCATAGTGTGACCAAGTACGAACTGGGCCCTTATCCGCGGGCGCGGGTATCGATAGATTTAATATACACTCTGCAGAGGTAGCGCACTTTACCCACACCAGATAACCCATGGCCTCGCTCTCCCATTCGGGTGGACCAACGAAAAAACCATCCTACTGCCATGACACTCTCCCGGCCACTCCGACCAACACCCCCTTGGGGTTCAGTCCTGGGTGGCCCCGTACCTACCAAAGGCGCCATGGATACCGTCGTGGCAAAACGGCCACCGTCGTGGCAAAACAAAACGGTCCCAAATGGGGACAAAAGCACTTATCATCCAACTACGGGCACACAAGGCTTATGTCCGCCTACCTGATCAGGGTAGCACGCGCCCATAACCTTCCCTCATTGGAGACACCGGCGAGAGGCACGACAATAGACCCAGTTAGGACCCTCCCATAAAGGCAAGTGTGGTTGCACTGGTCAGCTCGATATGGTGGCACCATGACTCAACCAACAGTCATTCAAGTTCAGTTTAATCTGGTTAAACTTGAATGCAAATATGCTGAGCCATGATAAAATAACATGATGCAATTACAATGCATGAGCATGATATCAACATGAGCATGAGGGTACAACATAACTATCAACCATATCAATAATGAATCACATCCAACTGAGCAAGGCATAATGACGAGCATGAATATTACAAGCATAACACTACTCATAGCATAACATGACCATTAGCATCAATCATAAGTACCATGCAAGAACACAACAATAACATAACCGGGTAAACACTTAACCAACTAACAACAAGGAACAATGCATATCACCGGTACTCGGTAACCGACGACAGTCATGCACCGAAGAACATGACCAACCCAACATGTACTACTGCCAAGCATGGCCAATATGAAAGTACTAACAGGTAGAACATGATAACAGAGTGCAAGAAAACATAACATGACGGTAATCACTCATCTACAAGCCTAATCGAAATAACAATATCAGTAGCAAAACAAACATACAATTATTAAAGATTCAAGTTGAAAACCAATGCTACTGCATGGCTATCATGCAAATGGTGGTTGTGCCTTGCCTGGGGTGAAGGGATTCATCGGGAGAAAGTGCGAGAAGCTCGCAGAAAGAATCGCCGAAAAACGTTCTCTCTCGGAGGGGGCTGATTAAGGGCAAGAGCATAATGGTCATTTTAGGAATGTTAACACATGGTGAAAATGATACCAACAGAACGGGCTCGACGAGACGAAGAAGTGGGCTTTGGAATCACCTCATTTTGAGTTAGGAGCAAAACGATATAGTTGTTTTTCTGCCAGGGACCCATTTGTAAAGAAAATATCTTCCGGCGGGGCTTGAACAGAAAAACGGAAAGCACAATCAGAGAAATACGATTTCAATAAACTGAAAACATATTTGGGACTGAAGAGGAAATGAAATGCGCTTTTGGTGGAGGAAAACATATTCCGAAGAATACGCTTTCACTTATCCACGTCAGCAGCCCGGGTCAACGTGGGAGACTTACAGGCAGGGCCTACCACTTAACCACGTGGGCCGGACGGGGTCAAAGCTTGTGTGGCTGACGAGGGGGTCCCACGCACGGTGGGACCCGTCGGCCTGGGTCGCCTTCTTCCTCCGTCTCCCGCACCAGACCGAAGGCAGGCCTGGCCCCGACGGCAATTGCCGGTAACACGGGCCACCACAGGTGGCGCCCGGCCTACCGTTGGAATCAGTAGAGTGAGGCGGTCCTGTCCCTGGGTGACTCAGCCGTCGGGGAGCTCTGAGCTGAGCGAGGCAGCAACCGCGGCGGACGACGGCTACGGTCGGAGATGAGCTCACGCTATGGCGGTCCAGCGACGAGACGAAGGGGAGGGGAGACTCTTCTAGGTGGAGGGGTTCTACTAGTGGTGGATGGAAGGAGGGAGGGGCTCGGCTCCGGGTGAATTTAGGCCGGAGGGGACGGCGGCCATGGTGGCATAGGGAGACGAGGAGAGGCTACGGGGCTCAGGAAAGTAGCTAGGGAGGAGTGTGGGAATGAGGTGAGGGCGATGCCGTGCTTGGGAGGCCGCGGGGAGGGCCATTTATAGGCGGGCGAGGGAGGTCGTGGCCGAGTGCCACCGCTCGAGCTTGGCCAAAGCTCTGGCTAGCTCAGCGATCATGGGCAGGCATGGGAACACGACGAAGCATTGATGTAGGGGTCACGGAAAGGTAGACGACGCCGGGGAGCAGAGGAAGAAGCCGAGCACCATTAAAACATGTCGGGGCACTGTGCTCCCGTGGGTGAGTGTCGGCGAGCATCGGTGGGGAAGCGGACGGAGGGGGAAGGGGTCCAGGGGAACGGAGACGATGAGGAGAAGCCAAGGGACATGCTCAGGCACGCGAAGACGACGAGTGGGGAGCAGGGAAAGCAGAAACGGTGCCCTGGACGCGACCACTGCGCAAAGAGCGCGTGTACAGCCACGCCATCGCCGTAGTCACCACGTGAACCGGGGCATTCAATGCTCTACAACACCCAAAATGTTGTCTAGCTGATAGTCCTTCCAAGATAGAGCATTGATGAGGCCATGGTTGGATCTGAGGTGCTATGGTTAAATGGTAATCATCGTCTGAAGTTTACTGCAGTAAACTTGGCCGTGCACTGGTGATCAACAGGAACTTTATTGGAGCCAAAGAGTTTTTCTGGGGTGATCAACTTAGGAAGGACTATAATCCTGTTAACTTTGAGAAGATTTGGATCAAGGTTTAACCTAGTTGCTTTGCAACTGACCCATATGGTCCAGAAAATGGATCAAGATGATGCACTCAAATGGTGAGGCCACTTGAGCTCAAATTTGGCAAGGCTTAGTGATTTGGACAGATAAAGGTTCTGTAAAAATTTGTTACCAATTGGATTCACCAAAATGGTATTTCATTCACAGCTATTCTCTATGTCCAGAAACTTGCAAAAATCCTAGAGAAATATTGGTTTGATGAATTGGTCCCAAATTTGGTGGAGAGATGTTATTTGGGCAGGAGCACAATCTGATAATTTCTCAGAATTAATGAAGCAATCTAAATATACTTGCTTCACAACCTGAAAATATTAACAGAATCAAATATTTGACCCTGTGCTCACATACATGATTGTATGGGGCTGATATTTTGAGGAGTGTGGTGATATGAGCACGTTAAGGAGTGTGCCAAATTTCAACTCATTTGGAAACTCCTAGCTAGTACTTCCTTCAAAATGCCTTCTGTTTGACAGAAAGTTTGAAAAATTGCTAAGGAATATTGGCTAGGCAAATAAAGTTGAATTCTGGCATGAGGCAATGATTTGGACATAAGAGAATGCCCAAAAGGTTTGGGAGCAATCAGGAAAGGACAGGTGGCACTTCCTTCACAGAAAGCCACACTAGACAGACAGGGTTATTCCTTTAATAGAAAAAGGAATATTCTTGAGAAAATAATATTAGGGTTTGGGCTAGAATGGAAACGGAATGATCTTGGGAAAGTTTTGAGAATGATGAGCCACATGGGAGGGGAATGAGGATGATTTCCCATGTGGCAAGGCCACAGAACCACTCCAAAAAGAAAAATAGAGCAAAAACCAATAAATCAAAAAGAAAAAGAAACGGGCCAAAAGCCAGGATGTTACATGTTCTCTCCACACACTTGTGGGCCTAGTAAGTTGACGCGTCCCCTAAAAAAACCAAGTTGACGCGTATGCAAGGCTTTGTCAACTTATAGTCAACACAAGGTTCAAGCAGCAGTGGTTGTTGGATGTCCATCCGACGGATGTGTGCTTCTTCTTCAATCTCGGATATTCTTGCTTCAGCCACCCAAAAAATGATTCCTCCCCCGGACATCTGGGGCGCACCATTTCGGAGGCTGACCTGTGGGCCTACTAAGTTGACGCGTACCAAGGGCTGGTCAACTTAGTCAATATAAACGATTCTAGCTGTTGTGACCATAAGATGTCCATCCAACGACCGTCGTGCGTCTTCAACCTCTGGTCTTCTTGCTCCAGCCGCCCAAACCAGCACCGGCCATGCCGCCTGCTCCTGTCTCCTGTGTCTGGCTGTGCTGCCACCGCTGGCCATGCCATCCCTCTATACTCACCCACACCTCCTGTTATTCTCCGGTGACGGCAGCCTCACACCGCAGCCGAAGCAGTCAACCCACGTACTCCCCTCCATGTGGGCATCCACTACTGCGTCTTCCCCGGCTCTGCGTCGTTCCCTTCCTAGGCCTCACTATTGTCCACCGCCTTGGTGCTCTCGGCGTGGCGTGGTCAACGTGGTCAACGAAGGACACCCATTGGAAGAGGACTTGATAGCGGCTTGAGGCTATGTCGGTATTTCCCCAAAGAGGAAGGGATGATGCAGCACAACGACTTTCCCTCAGTGATAAAACCAAGGTTATCGAACCAGTAGGAGAATGAAGCAACAACACGTAAATGGCACCTGCACACAAATAACAAATACTCGCAACCCGACGTATTAAAGGGGTTGTCAATCCCTTTTGGGTAACGACGCCAGAAATTGGCAAACGGACGTGAATAAATTGTAGTAGATTGATAGATCGGACGCCAAATAAAATAAATAAGAATAAATTGCAGCAAGGTATTTTTGCTATTTTTGCTTCAATAGATCTCAAAATAAAAGGCAAATAAAATAGATCGCAAAGGCAAATAATATGAGAAAGAGACCCGGGGGCCATAGGTTTCACTAGTGGCTTCTCTCGAGAAATATAGAAAATGGTGGGTAAACGAATTACTGTTGGGCAATTGATAGAACTTCAAATAATCATGATGATATCCAGGCAATTATCATTATATAGGCATCACGTCCAAGATTAGTAGACCGACTCCTGCCTGTATCTACTACTATTACTCCACACATCGACCGCTATCCAGCATGCATCTAGTGTATTAAGTTCATGGAGAAATGGAGTAATGCAATAAGAACGATGACATGATGTAGACAAGATCTATTTATGTAGAAATAGACCCCATCGTTTTATCCTTAGTAGCAATGGTACATATGTGGCGATTCCCCTTCTGTCACTGGGATCAAGCACCGTAAGATCAAACCCACTACAAATCACCTCTTCCTATTGCAAGATAAATAGATCAAGTTGGCTAAACAAAACCCAAACTTTCATGGATAAAAAGATAGATCTGATCAACTCAAAGTTCATCGGATCCCAACAAACACACCACAACAGAGTTACATCATATGGATCTCCAAGAGACCATTGTATTGAGAATCAAACGAGAGAGAGGAAGCCATCTAGCTACTAACTACGGACCCGAAGGTCTACAAAGAACTACACACGCATCATCGGAGAGGCACCAATGGAAGTGGTGAACCCCTCCGTGATGGTGTCTAGATTGGATCTGGAGGTTCCGGACTCTGCGGTGGCTGGAATTGATTTTCATCGACTCCCCTAGGGTTTCTGGAATATTGGGGTATTTATAGAGCAAAGAGGCGGTGCAGGAGGCCATCGAGGTGGGCACAACCCACTCGGGCGCACCTAGGGGCCCAGGCACGCCCTGGTGGGTTGTGCCCCCCTCGGGGCACCCCTAGGTGCTTCTCCGGCCCATTGGATGTCTTCTGGTCCATAAAAATTCCACAAAAAGTTTCGCTGTGTTCGGACTCCGTTTGGTATTGATTATCTGCGATGTAAAAAACATGCCAAAAACAACAACTGGCACTTGGCACTATGTTAATAGGTTAGTACCAAAAAATGATATAAAATAATTTTAAAACATCCAAGATTGATAATATAACAACATGGAACAATCAAAAATTATAGATGTGTTGGAGATGTATCAGCCTCCCCAAAAGCTTAATTCTTGCTCGTCCTCGAGTAGGTAAATGATAAAAACAGAATTTTTGATGTGGAATGCTGCCTAACATGTCATATCATATTCTTTTCTTTATACCATGGACATTTGGACTTTTATATTGTTCAAAGCAATAGTCTAGTTTTGCCACAATAACTTAAATACTCAAGCATATCAACAAGCAACCATGTCTTTCAAAATATCAACGCTAAAATAAGCTATCCCTAGCCCATCATGCTCAATCATTGATCCATTCATGAAACACACTCGCATATTAACTACACCCAATGCTCAAGTATGATCATAGTGCCTCCTAGTTGGTGCTTTTATAAGAGAAGATGGAGACTCAAATTTAAAAATAAAAACTGCATAAAGTAAAAGAAAGGCTCTTTACAGAGGGAAGTAGGGATTTGTATAGATGCCAGAGCTCAAAGCGAAAATTGAGAGATTAAAACATTTTGAGAGGCATACTTTTCCCACCAATGAAAACGACTTAGAGTTACCAACACTTTACATGCTAGATATATCATAGGCGGTTCCCAAATAGAAATTACAGTTTATTCCTTTTTCCACCATACTTTCACTTTCCATGGCTAACCGTATCCACCGGTGTCTTCCATACCAACACTTTCCATGGAATTTATTATTTGACAACATAAAGTAAATTCATTTTTCATTTCGGGACTGGGCATCCCTAATACCTTTGCCTTACTCTCGTGCAATGGCAAGTGAATAAACACTCATCGTGAGAATAACACATCTAGCATGGAAAATATTAGCCACCCCTCACCGCCTCGCGAGCGGAACAAGCACACAAAAGAGAAATTTATTTTGAATATTAGAGATGGCACATACAAATTTTCTTAGAACGGCAAAAGAATACCGCATATAGGTAGGTATAATGGACTCATGTGGCAAAACTAGTTTAAAGGATTTTGGATGCACAAGTAGTGATCATAATTAGTGCAAAATGAAGGCTAGCAAAAGATTGAGAAGCGACCAACCAAGAAACGAATAATCTCATAAGTGAGCGTTAAGCATAATTAACACCGAATAATGCACCACAAGTAGGATATAATTTCATTGCATGACTATTGACTTTCATGCTTGCATACGGAATCACAAACCTTAACACCAATATTCTTACTAAAGCATAATTACTCATCAAGATGACCCACATATCACATCATTATATCTCAAAACTATTACTAAGAATCAAGTTTATTTTGTCCAATGATCTTCATGAAAGTTTTTATTATACCCTTCTTGGATATCTATCACTTTGGGACTAATTTTCATGTGTTTCTTTTGACAAGCTCTTGACAAGCTCAAACAAATATAAGTGAAGATCATGAGCATAATATTTCTTACTCTCAAATTAATTTAAGTGAAGCAAGAGAGAATTTCTTGAAAATTTTACTAACTCTCAAATAAATCTAAGTGAAGCAATAGATCATTTCTTCAAAAATACTAAAGCACACCGTGCTCAAAAAGATATAAGTGAAGCACTAGAGCAAATTCATAGCTCGTAAAAATTTAAGTGAAGCATGGTGAGCAATTTTAAGAAGTCATGGCATAATTTTGGCTCTCTCAAATAGGTGTGTCCAGCAAGTGATCTAGACTAAAAACACAAAATAAAACAAGAAAAGACTCATATCATACAACACGCTTCAAGCAAAACACATAGTATATGATGAATAAAAATATAGCTTCGAGTAAAATACCGATGGTCGTTGGAAGAAAGAGGGGATGCCACTCGGGGCATCCCCAAGCTTAGTTGCTTGATCTCTTTGGATAATTTCCTGGGATGCCGGGGCATCCCCAAGCTTAGGCTCTTCTTACTCAATCCTTCATCCATCGTACGATAACCCAAAACTTAAAAACTTCAATCACACAAAACTCAACAAAACCTTCATGAGATCCGTTAGTATAAGAAAACAAATCACTAAGAGATGTAGCAAACCAATTCATATTTTGTTCTTGCATTATATCTACTGTATTCCAACTTTTCTATGGCAAAAACTCATCAAAGAAAACAATAGAGTCATCAAAACAAGCACACAATGCAAAGAAAACAAAATCTGTCAAAAATAGAACACTCTGTGGCAATCTGGATATTTTGAATACTTCTATAACTCCAAAAACTCTGAAAAATTAGTACGACCTGGGAAATTTGTATATTAATTTTCTTAAAAAAGAATTGGTGTTTTATCGCTGTCTGGTTAAAAATGAGAATTATTTTCGTGAGCGCAAAAGTTTCTGTTTTTCAGCAAGATCGAACAACTATCACCCAAGAAGATCCTAAAGGATTTACTTGGAACACAAACACTAATTAAAACACAAAAAACAATCATAACATTAGCATAATTGTCCTAACACTCAAGAACAGAAATCAAAAGGTAAAAATAAATTTTATTCATTGGGTTGCCTCCCAACAAGCGCTATAGTTTTACGCCCTTAGCTTGGCATATAGCAAGGATCTAAGTTTTGTCATCTTTGTTTCGAGATCCATATGATACCCTCATTATTGATTCATATGTGGCCTAATTCTTGTTCTAGGGAAATGTTCCATACCGTTCCTTAGTGGAAATTGGAACATAATATTGTCTTCCTTCATATCAATCATAACACCGATAGTGCGTAAAAACGGTCTACCAAGAATAATTGGACAAGACGGATTGCAATCAATATCAAGAACAATAAAATCTATGGGTACATAATTCCTATTTGCAAGAATAAGAACATCATTAATTCTTCCCATAGCCTTTTTAATAATAGAATCGACCAAGTGCAAATTTAAAGAACATTCTTCAATATCGGTAAGACCAAGCACATCACAGAGAGATTTCGGAACTGTAGAAACACTAGCACCAAAGTCACACAAAGCAAAACACTCATAATTTTTAATCTTGACTTTGACAGTAGGTTCCCATTCATCATGAAATTTTCAGGGAATTGAAATTTCTAATTCCAACTTTTCTTCTGAAGCTTTCATCATAGCATCAACAATATGTTTAGTAAAAGCTTTATTTTCTTCATAAGCATGGGGTGAATTTATCATGGATTGCAACAAAGAAATACAATCAATCAAAGAACAACTATCATAATTGAAGTCTTTGTAATCCAAAAGAGTAGGCACATCACTACTTAAAGTTTTGACCTCTTCAAACCCACTTTTATCAATTTTCTCAACAAGATTTTCACCCTTCGAATTATCGGGATGCCTTCTAACTAAAGTTGACTCTTATCCAGTCCCGTTTTCATCAATATTAACTTTACTAAACAAGGAATCAATAGAAGAAACACCACTCATTTTAAGGTCATCATTTTTATCTTCTAACAAGATTGGTTTAGTGGCCATTTGATTTACTAGGGTATCTTGTGCATTGGATATTTTTCCTAGCAAACTTTCAGCAAAACTATATTTAGATTGGAGGTTGCAAACTTCTCTACTAACATCGTCAAGTTGTTTTGTTATAGCATCAAGCACAATGGAGTATTCTTTAAGTTCTTCGGTAAAATACTTATTATGCTCAAATTGTGTAGTCACATATTCCTTAGTACTTTTCTGAATTTCAAGCAAGATATTGGGGTAAGGAACATTATAACATTTCCTTTGAGGCATCATGACTACGCAAACTAGAACGCACGCAAAAACAAATCCGGCAAAAAAAGGCGAACAAAAAAGAGGGCGAATAAAACGGCAAATTTTTTGTGAAGTGGGGGAGAGGAAAACGAGAGGCAAATGACAAATAATGTAAATTTCAAGGAGATGAGATTTGTGATTAGGAACCTGGTATATGTTGAAGATCTTCCCCGGCCACGGTGCCAGAAATTCCTTTTGATAGCGGCTTGAAGCTACGTCGGTATTTCCCCAAAGAGGAAGGGATGATGCAGCACATCGACGGTAGGTATTTCCCTCACTGATGAAACCAAGGTTATCGAACCAATAGGAGAACCAAGCAACAACACGTAAATGACACCTGCACACAAATAACAAATACTCACAACCCGACGTATTAAAGGGGTTGTCAATCCCTTTTGGGTAATGCTACCTCTTGAGCACTGCGTTGGTTTTCCCTTAAGAGGAAAGGGTTATGCAGCAAAGTAGCATAAGTATTTCCCTCAGTTTTTGAGAACCAATGTATCAATCCAGTAGGAGACTACACGCAAGTCCCTCGTACCTGCACAAACAAATAAGAACCTCGCAACCAACGCGATAAAGGGGTTGTCAGTCCCTTCACAGTCACTTATGACAGTGAGATCTGATAGAGATAATAATAATAATAATAATAATAATAATAATAATAATAATAATAATAATAATAATAATAATAATAATAAGATAAATATTTTTTGATATTTTTATGATATAGATTGGAATATAATGATTGTGAAATAAATGGTAATAGAAATAGCTAGTTGACGGGAGATAAATATAATAGAGAATAGACCCGAGGGCCATAGGTTTCACTAGTGGCTTCTCTCAAGATAGCATAAGTATTACGGTGGGTGAACAAATTACTGTCAAGCAATTGATAGAAAAGTGCATAATTATGAGAATATCTAGGCATGATCATGTACATAGGCATCATGTCCGTGACAAGTAGACCGAAACGATTCTGCATCTACTACTATTACTCCACACATTGACCGCTATCCAGCATGCATCTAGAGTATTAAGTTCATAAGAAGAGAGTAACGCATTAGGCAAGATGACCTAATGTAGAGGGATAAACTCAAGCAATATGATATAAACACCATCTTTTTATCCCCGATGGAAACAATACAATATGTGCCTTGCTGCCCCTGCTGTCACTTGGAAAGGACACCACAAGATTGAACTCAAAGCTAAGCGCTTCTCCCAATGCAAGAAAGATCAATCTAGTAGGCCAAACCAAACTGATAATTCGAAGAGACTTGCAAAGATAACCAATCATACATAAAAGATTTTAGAGAAGAATCAAATATTGTTCATAAATAAACATGACCATAAACCCACAATTCATCGGATCTCGACAAACACACCGCAAAAAGAGTTAAATCAAATAGATCTCCAAGAAGATCGAGGAGAACATTGTATTGAGATCCAAAGAGAGAGAAAAAGCCAACTAGCTAATAACTATGGACCCGAAGGTATGAAGTAAACTACTCACACATCATAGGAGAGGCTATGGTGTTGATGTAGAAGCCCTCCGTGATTGATTCCCCTCCGGCGGAGCTCCGGAAAAGGCCCCAAGATGGGATCTCTTAGGTACAAAAGGTTGCAGCGGTGGAAATAGGGTTTCTTGGTGCTCCTGGATGTTTTCTGGGTATATGGGTATATATAGGAGGAAGAAGTAGGTCGGTGGAGCTACGAGGGGCCCACGAGGGTGGGGGCGCGCCTAGGGGGCAGGCGCTCCTCCCAACCGCGTGAACTCCTCGTTGATTTCTTGACATCCACTTCAAGTCCCATGGATCATGTTTGTTCCAAAAGTAACTCTCCCGAAGGTTTTATTCCATTTGGATTCCGTTTGATATTCCTTTTCTGCGAAACACTGAAATAGGCAAAAAAACAGCAATTTGCACTAGGCCTTGGGTTAGTAGGTTAGTCCCAAAAATAATATAAAAGTGTATAAATAATCCCTTTAACATCCAAAACAGATAATATAATAGCATGGAACAATCAAAAATGATAGATACGTTGGATACGTATCAAGCATCCCCAAGCTTAATTCCTGCTCATCCTCGAGTAGGTAAATGATAAAAACAGAACTTTTGATGTGGAATGCTACCTAGCATAATTCTCAATGTAATTTTCTTTATTGTGGCATGAATGTTCAGATCCGAAACATTCAAGACAAAAGTTTAATATTGAAATAAAAATAATAATACTTCAAGCATACTAACTAAGCAATCATGTCTTCTCAAAATAACATGGCAAAAGAAAGTTCATCCCTGCAAAATCATATAGTTTAGTCATGCTCCATTTTCCTCACACAAGAATGCTCTCATTATGCACAACCCCGATGAAAAGCCAAGCAATTGTTTCATACTTTAGTAATCTCAAACTTTTTTCAACTTTCACGCAATACATGAGCATGAGCCATGGATATAACACTATGGGTGGAATAGAATAATGATAGGGGTTATTTGGAGAAGATAAAAAAGAAGAAAGTCTCACATTGACGAGGCTAATTAACGGGCTAGGGAGATGCCCATCAATTGATGTCAATGCAAGGCGTAGGGATTGCCATGCAACGGATGCACTAGAGCTATAAATGTATGAAAGCTCAATAAAAGAAACTAAGTTGGTGTGCATCCAACTTGCTTGCTCACGAAGACCTAGGGAATTTGAGGAAGCCTATTGTTGGAATATACAAGACAAGTTCTATAATGAAAAATTCCCACTAGTATATGAAAGTGACAAAATAAGAGACTGTCTATCATAAAGATCATGGTGCTACTTCGAAGCACAAGTGTGGAAAAAGGATAGTAGCATTGCCCCTTTTTATTTCTTCTCTCTCTTTTTGGGGGGGGGCTTTTTTTATTTGGCCTTTCTCTTTTTTTTATTTGGGACAATGCTCTATTAATGATGATCATCACACTTCTATTTATTTACAACTCAATGATTACAAGTCGATACTAGAACAAAATATGACTCTATATGAATGCCTCCGGTGGTGTACCAGGAAGTGAAATGAATCAAGAGTGACATGTATGATAAATTATGCATTGTGGCTTTGCCACAAATACGATGTTAACTACATGATCATGCAAAGCAATATGACAATGATGAAGCGTGTCATGAATGAAACGGTGAAAAGTTGCATGGCAATATATCTCGGAATGGCTATGGAAATGCCATAATAGGTAGGTATGGTGGCTGTTTTGAGGAAGAAATAAGGAGGTTTATGTGTGATAGAGCGTATCATATAACGGGGTTTGGATGCACCGGCGAAGTTTGCACCAACTCTCAAGGTGAGAAAGGGAAATGCACGGTACCGAAGAGGCTAGCAATGATGGAAAGGTGAGAGTGCGTATAATCCATGGACTCAACATTAGTCATAAAGAACTCACATACTTATTGCAAAAATCTACAAGTCATCAAAAACCAAGTACTACGCGCATGCTCCTAGGGGGATAGATTGGTAGGAATTGACCATCGCTCGTCCACGACCGCCACTCATAATGAGGACAATCAAAGAATGCCTCATGTTTCAAATTTGTTACACAACGGTTACCATACGTGCATGCTACGGGACTTGCAAACTTCAACACAAGTATTTCTCAAATTCACAACTACTCAACTATCACAACTCTAATATCACCATATTTATATCTCAAAACAATTATCAAGTATCAAACTTCTCCTAGTACTCAATGCACTTTTTATGATAGTTTTTATTATACCCATCTTGGATGCCTATCATATTAGGACTAATTTAATAACCAAAGCAAATTACCATGCTGTTCTAAAGGACTCTCAAAATAATATAAGTGAAGCATGAGAGATCGATAATTTCTATAAAATAAAGCTACCACCGTGCTCTAAAAAGATATAAGTGAAGCACTAGAGCAAAATTATCTAGCTCAAAAGATATAAGTGAAGCACATAGAGTATTCTAATAAATTCCAATTCATGTGTGTCTCTCCAAAAAGGTGTGTACAACAAGGATGATTGTGGTAAACTAAAAAGCAAAGACTCAAATCATACAAGACGCTCCAAGCAAAACACATATCATGTGGTGAATAAAAATATAGCCTCAAGTAAAGTTACAGATAGAAGAAGACGAAGGAGGGGATGCCTTCTGGGGCATCCCAAAGCTTAGGCTTTTGGTTGTCCTTGAATTTTACCTTGGGGTGCCTTGGGCATCCCCAAGCTTAGGCTCTTGCCACTCCTTATTCCATAATCCATCAAATCTTTACCCAAAACTTGAAAACTTCACAACACAAAACTTAAACAGAAAATCTCATGAGCTCCGTTAGTATAAGAAAACAAATCACCACTTAAGGTACTGTAATTAACTCATTCTTTATTTATTTTGGTGTTAAACCTACTGTATTCCAACTTCTCTATGGTTCATAACCTCCGATACTATCCATAGATTCATCAAAATAAGCAAACAACACGCGAAAAACAGAATCTGTCAAAAACAGAACAGTCTGTAGTAATCTATAGGTTTCGAATACTTCTGTAACCCAAAAAGTTCTGATAAATTTCTGCACATGAGGAATTTATCTATTAATCATCTGGAAAAAGAATCAACCTAATCGCACTCTCCAGTAAAAAATGGCAGCAAATCTTGTGAGCGTTAAAGTTTCTGTTTTTTACAGCAAGATCGCAAACACTTTCCCCAAGTCTTCCCAAAGGTTCTACTTGGCATAAACACTAATTAAAATCATAAAACCACATCTTAACAGAGGCTAGATGAATTATTTATTACTAAACAGAAACAAAAATAAAATTGGGTTTCCTCCCAACAAGCGCTATCGTTTAACGCCCCTAGCTAGGCATAAAAGCAAGGATAGATCTAGGTATTATCATCTTTGGTATGCAATCCATAAGTGGCTCTCATAATGGATTCATAAGGTAATTTAATTTTATTTCTAGGAAAGTGTTCCATGCCTTTCCTTAATGGAAATTGGAATCTAATATTTCCTTCTTTCATATCAATAATCGCACCAATCATTCTAAGGAAAGGTCTACCAAGAATAATAGGACATGTAGGATTGCAATCTATATCAAGAACAATGAAATCTACAGGCACATAATTCCTATTTGCAACAATAAGAACATCATTAATTATTCCCATAGGTTTCTTAATGGTGGAATCCGCGAGGTGCAAATTTAAAGAACAATCATCGAATTCACGGAAACCTAACACATCACACAATGTTTTTCGAATCGTGGAAACGCTAGCACCTAACTCACATAAAGCATAGCATTCATGATTTTTAATTTTAATTTTAATTTTAATAGTGGGTTCCCACTCATCATAAAGTTTTCTAGGGATAGAAACTTCCAATTGAAGCCTTTCTTCATAAGATTGCATTAAAGCATCAACGATATGTTTAGTAAAAGCTTTATTTTGATTATAAGCATGCGGAGAAAGCATGGATTGCAACAAGGAAATAAATTTTATTAAAGAAAAATTATCATAATTAAATTCCTTGAAATCCAAAATAGTGGTGTTGGGGATATTACTACTGGGCGTAAACCGGCCTATCGGGGTCGGGTTAACTTCGTCAGTAGTTAAGTATGTTAAAGCCCAAGAAGACAGAGGAGGGCTCAAGGCCCATGGTCGGTTCAAGGCCTGTAGCCGTAAACCGGTGTTAGTAGTTAACTTGTATTGTAAGTTAGGAATAAGTGGAGACCAAACCGGACACATCTATGAGCCGGTATTGGGACTCCGTAAGCTGACGGGAGTCACCCGTGTATATAAGGGGACAACCCGGCGGTGGTTCAAGGACAACAGACAACAACTCGAGACATAGGTGAAGCTTTTTTGCTCCCTAGTCATCGAAACCCCATCAATTCCATCACAACTAGACGTAGGCTTTTACCTTCATTGAAGGGGCCGAACTAGTATAAACTCTCTTGCGTCCCTGTGTCCGCTTTAACCCCTTCAAGCTAACCCATAGCGATGGCTCCATGACTAAGTCCTTTTGCTAGGACATCTGCCGTGACAAAACCACGATAGTTGGCGCCCACCGTGGGGTTATCGCACGATGGTTTCCGGTTCCTGGAGGGCCGCTTTGAAGGACTCGAGGGCTACGCTGTAGGCCGGATGACTAAGAGTCGTCGCGGCAAGCTCTACATCGACGACGCAGGCTGGGACCCCGACGCCAGCTCAATTGAGTATGGGTACCGGGTCCCCTTTGGTGGCATTCACATTTTTATTGGCAAGATCGGTGAACCGGGCCCCGAGCTGGACATCCGCACCGACCTCGTCGAGACGGCTCAGCGTGCGCGATTCGCCCGGATTAAACCGTCCATAAAGCATGCCTTCGTGGGAGTCATCCATGGAGGAAGTTATGAGGATGGATCGGAATCTAGCGGCGATACCGTCGTTTGTTCCGATGACGAGTCATCGACCGGAGAAACCGAATCTCTTTATCAGCTACAAGACGGCCAGATTGGGGGCTGTTCCGATGGCGACAGTATTTCGGACCCCTCTGATCTGCCCAACCGGGTTGGGATATTCATGACTGGCACACAAGCAGCGCTTCATTCTTCGACCGCTACGGCAACGACCTTCGGTTCAGCAGCGGCGACGGCTGCTGGAGCAGGAGGCCCTGTGCGCCCGCCGGCTCAAGTTCTATCAGAGCTATTTGATGCATTGGTTGTGCTTATGGCGGAGGCTAATCCGGCGGATCAGGGCGTTCACAACACAGAGATTGCAAAAGTGAAGGAACAGATCACCCAGGCCAAGGCAGATCTGGCAGCTAAGGACACCAGGATGGCCACGGAGCGGGCCGCTTTAGACGCACAAGCCTACAGGCTCATGTTGGACCAGAGTGTGTCGCGGGAAATCATGAGGTGGAAGTACCGATCCCGTTTGCCTCCGGTCTTTGAGGCCAGAGACCTTTTCAACACTCCAGGAGTAGCAACCGGCAATCCGCTAGAGGGAAACCGGGTGGAAGCTCCCGGGGCCGGCGCACCGGTTCAGCCTCGTCAGATGGACCCGCCTCGTCAAAACACCGTTATACCTCAGGCTGTTTTAACACCTCCGGGTCACTACTCCAACCCAATGGACAATCTTGTTGCCGCTGCTGCACGGCTAGAGGCCATTCTAATTGAAGGTGATTCGCCGCAGGCAGTAGAGACGCGACGGGTCAAGGAGCTTCTGAGGACAGCCTTGGTCCAACAGGAAGCATACTCATACAGCCGCGACCGAATCCACTCGACCCCCCATCCAAGCCGGAGCTATAGCAGACATATGGATGAACCGGCAGTGTCGAGTAACGAACGACGTGGAGCACCCCGTGGCAACAACCCGACGGGTGGTGCTGATGACGGTCAAGAAGTGGTGAACCGGGCCCGAGCGCGCGGGGAGGCCGAGTTAGCCGCACAACATCAGGCTCGGCAGCTCACACCGGTTCGTCCAACCATCTCGATCGAACCTGGTGTTACTTCTAGTTCTTTGGGGGTGCCTTGCCTTATCCCCGCTTTACGCAATGTGCGCCTGCCCAAGGATTTCAAGGGCCCGCGCAAGGTACCAAATTACACGGCGGATCAGCCTCCGGAGACATGGGTGGAGAGCTATGAGATGGCCATGGAGATGCTTGATGTGGATGACGCAGCGTGTGCGAAATACTTCACCATGATGCTTGAAGGAACAGCCCGTACTTGGTTAAAAAGCTTGCCGGCTAATTCTATCAGTTCATGGGCCCAATTACGAGCCCGGTTTATCAGCAATTTCAAGGATACCTGTAAACAGCCTATGTCGATAGTGGACTTAGCTGCATGCGTCCAGGAGGAAGGAGATTCAACAACTCATTGGGTGCGCCGGGTTTCACAAGTGTTGCACTCATCAGACCGCATCAACGCTGACACCGCAGTATTAACCCTAGAAGGCAACTGCCGGTTTGGGCCCCTGAAGCTGAAGTTGGGACGGATGAAGCGTCATTGCACTGACATGGGGACCCTCATGGCTGCTTTGGTGAAATATGCTGATTCTGATAGTACCAAGGATCCCGAATCTGATGATGACAAGATAGGGAAGGGAAAGAGGAACAGCAACTCCAAGGGTCAGCAGCATCACTGGGCAGGCAATGGTGGTGGAGGCAAGCGTAAAGCGGATGGTAACTTGGACTTTGTGGCTAATACTAACGCACAGGACAATGGCCAGTGACGCAGGGGTAAACCGAAAAATCGTAATGGGGCACCCAATCCTAACCCAGAACGCCTAAACTATCTGCTAAGCCAGCCCTGTCCAAGACATGGGACGAAGGAGTCGCCAGCAAACCACCTTTGGAAGGATTGCTTTATTATTCAGGAGTTCAAGAATTCTAATAATTTCCGGTATGATCACGAATCTGGCGGTGGCTCAGGATCCGGGCCGGGTTACGGTGGAGGAAGTTCTGGTTCAGGATTTAATGGTAATTCGGGCGGACATAATGGTCAAAATAGTCAGAACAACGAGGGTGGTTACAACCAACAACAGCAACAGTCAGGTTACCAGAGCAACCCAAAGCAGTTGAGTAGTGGGCAGTACCATGTTTTCACCACTAGCTTGGACAAGCGAGACAGGAAGGTTCAGAGGCGGGCGGTCAACTCTGTTGAACCGGCCATACCCCGTTACCTACGTTGGTCTGAACAGCCAATCATATGGAGCAGAGAGGATCACCCACCCCAGGTCGATAATCCGGGTCAGTTGGCTCTGGTGGTGGCGCCTCAGGTGGGAGATTATAAGTTCACCAAGGTGCTCATGGATGGAGGTAGCAGCATTAATATCCTATACTATGAGACCTTCTGTCGTATGGGACTGACAGATAAATATCTTAAACCGTCTAATACAGTGTTCCACGGTATAGTACCTGGCAGATCAGCATATCCTGTTGGCAAGATAGCTCTGGAAGTGGCCTTTGGGGATGATCATGATTCCAGGTCGGTGACATTGATGTTTGAAGTGGTGAAAATCCAAAGTCCGTATCACGCCCTATTTGGGCGACCGGCCTACGCCAAGTTTATGGCACGACCCTGTTATGTGTATTTGTAGCTCAAGATGCCGGGTCACAAGGGGACAATAACGGTTCACGGAAGCCACAAAATTGTTTTGGAGTGCGAGGAAGGTGATGCGGCCTATGCAGAGTCGGTTTGTGCCACCGAGGAGCTGAAGTATTATAAGGACAATGTTGATCCGGCAGACATGACTCCATTAAAGAAGCCAACTACGGAGCATGATCCGGCCCTGAAGTTCAAATCGGCAGCAGAAACTAAGCTTGTTGACTTTGTACCTGGTGATTCGTCCAAGCAGTTCAGCATCAGTGCTAATTTGGATCCGAAATAGGAAAGCGCGCTCATCGAGTTCATCCGTGAGAATTGGGACATTTTTGCATGGAAGCCCTCTGACATGCCAGGTGTACCGAGGCAACTCGCTGAGCACACCCTTAATGTGGATCCTAAATACAAACCGGTGAAACAGTTCCTCCGCCGGTTTAACGAAGAAAGACGCAAGGCAATTGGACAAGAGGTAGCCAGGCTCTTAGCAGCTGGTTTTATTGTTGAAGTTTTTCACCCTGAGTGGCTTGCCAATCCGGTGCTAGTCCTTAAGAAAAATGGTACCTGGAGCATGTGTGTGGATTACAAAGATCTTAATAAAGCTTGTCCAGCAGATCCTTTGCCCTCCCCCGTATTGATCAAATTATTGATGCTACGGCGGGTTGTGAGCATTTAAGTTTTTTGGATGCATATTCTGGCTATCATCAGATCAAAATGGCAGTTAAGGACCAGGAGAAAACGGCATTCATAACTCCCTTTGGAGCCTTCTGCTATGTGTCTATGCCTTTTGGGCTCAAGAGTGCCCAGGCAACTTATCAACGTTGTGTGCAAAATTGTCTACATAAACAGATTGGCCGTAATGTACATGCCTACGTGGATGATATCGTGGTTAAATCCAGGGAGAAGGAGACTCTGATTGATGATTTAAAGGAAACTTTTGATAACCTGAGGACATACAAGATGATGCTTAATCCGGACAAATGCGTCTTTGGTGTACCGGCGGGCAAGTTATTAGGCTTCTTGGTGTCCAATAGGGGAATTGAGGCTAATCCGGAGAAGATCACAGCCATCACCTCCCTCGCTAAACTGAAGTGTATCAATGATGTTCAGCGCCTGGCAGGCCGGATTGCCGCGCTAAGCCGGTTTATCAGTCGCCTTGGTGAGAAGGCAATCCCTTTGTATCAGATGTTGAAAAAGACGGATCAGTTTGTCTGGAGTTCTGCTGCTGATGAAGCATTTGAGGACTTAAAGCGGCAATTGGCCAATCCTCCTATGCTCGCCGCTCCCATTGACAAGGAGCCGTTACTGCTATATGTTGCTGCTAATGCTCGGGCAGTCAGCGTGGCTATTGTGGTGGAGCGAAAGGAGGCAGGTAAGGAGCATCCGGTTCAACGTTCGGTCTATTATATCAGCGAGGTGCTCATTGAGTCCAAGCAAAGGTATCCGCATTGGCAGAAGCTGGTGTATGGAGTCTTTATGGCAAGCCGGAAGCTTAAACAATACTTTCCAAGGGCATCCAATTACGGTGGTCAGTTCTGCTCCTTTGGGAGATATCATCCAGAACCGGGAAGCAACTGGTCGGATTGCCAAGTGGGCTATAGAGCTTGGGCCGCACGATTTGAGGTATGTGCCTCGGACGGCCATTAAGTCTCAAGCACTGGTTGATTTTTGATTGGACGGAAATGCAAGCACCTAAAGAAAAGCTGGATCACACATATTGGACCATCCATTTTGACGGATCCAGGCAACTGGAAGGCTCGGGGGCTGGAGTCGTATTAACTTCCCCACGAGGTGATAAGTTTTGTTATGTTCTCCGCTTAATGTTCCCTTGTACTAACAATGCAGCTGAGTATGAAGCCTTGCTCCATGGTCTCCGGATGGCTAAGGAGATGAATCTAAGTCGAGTTAAGTGCTTCGGTGACTCGGACCTTGTGGCTCAGCAAGTGTCTGGCACTTGGGATTCCAAGGACCCACTCATGGCAGCATATCATCTTGAGGTGGATATTGTTGCAGGTCATTTCAAAGGCTATCAGGTGGACCACGTGGACCGGCGGAAAAATTAAGCGGCGGACGCCTTAAGCCGGCTGGGCTCTCAGCGCAAACCAGTTTCGCCCAATGTTTTTCTGGACGTGCTGCACAACCCGTCGGTCAAGATCCCTGGTGAAGCGGATTTGGCTATTCCTGATCGGGAGGCTCAATTGGTGGCAACTCTTCATGTTATTCCGGATTGGACGCTTCCTTACCTGGCGTATAAGAACCGGGGCGAGTTACCAGAGGATGAGACTCTGGGCCGACAGATAATCCGGTGATCCAAGTCCATGACTATTATCAACGGCGAGTTGCATCATTGCAGTGTGTCAGGAGCATTTCAACGTTGTGTGTCTCCTGAAGAAGGCCGTGAAATTTTGCGTGAGATCCACGAAGGAGATTGTGGTCACCACGCCGGTTCAGAATCTCTGGTGGCCAAAGCGTTTCGCCACGGCTTCTATTGGTTAACTGCTCATGCTGATGCAGAGGATCTGGTCAGACGATGTGATGGTTGCCAAAGGTTCTCAAGACGTGCTCATGTATCGGCTCAAGAATTGAGAATGATTCCAATTACTTGGCCGTTTGTGACTTGGGGGCTGGATGTGGTTGGGCCTTTCAAAAGGTCCAAAGATAAAAAGACCCACCTCCTGGTGGTGGTTGACAAGTTTACAAAGTGGGTGGAAGCAGAACCTGTTAGCAAGTGTGATGCGGCCACGGCAGTTCAGTTCATTAAAAAAGTGATTTTCCGGTTTGGCTTTCCACACAGTATCATCACAGATAATGGTACCAATTTGTCCAAAGGTGCCATGAAGGAGTTCTACGAACGGGAGCACATCCGGCTCGACGTTTCATCAGTGGCACACCCACAGTCCAATGATCAGGCAGAAAGAGCTAATCAAGAGATCTTGAGAGGCATCAAGCCCCGGCTCATGGTTCCTTTGCAGAGAACGCCGGGTTGTTGGGTAGAAGAATTACCATCTGTGCTATGGAGCATCAATACGACACCCAACAGGTCAACAGGATACACACCGTTCTTCATGGTTTATGGAGCGGAGGCGGTTATCCCCAGTGATATCCGTCATGATTCACCTCGTGTGACGGCTTATGTTGAAGCGGACAACGAGACGGCACGGCAAGATGCTTTGGACCGGTTGGATGAAGAGCGTGACATAGCAGCCACCCGATCGGCGGTTTACCAACAGGATCTTCGTCGTTATCACAGTCGCCGAGTCCGAACCAGAACCTTCCAGGAAGGAGATTTGGTGCTTCGGCTTATTCAAGATCGGACTGATATGCATAAGTTATCCCCACCTTGGGAGGGGCCTTTCGTGGTCAGCAAGAATCTGCACAACGGGTCATACTATCTGATCGATATTCGAGAACATAAGGACTCACGTACATCAGAGGAGGAGACCAACAGGCCGTGGAACATAGCTCATCTTCGGCCTTATTATACCTGAGCCATTGGTTCTACTTATGTACATATTACAACGATGTATATATTAACTATAGTAAATCGGAACCTCAGCTAAAGCGGGGTATCTGTTCTTTTACATCATGTGTGGTTACACGGAGTTGTTCTAAAGCGGCTTCTGGTTTACCCCTTGAGTTCGCTTTTCTAAAAGTGTCGTGTTATATCACTTGGAGGATTGGTCGTGTCCGAACCAATACCATACCTCTTGATAGGTGAGAGCCACCAGATCACTTGGGGACTTGGTCACGTCTGAACCACTCATGCCTCTTGATCGGCCTAAGGCCATAGAATCACTTGGGGGCTTGGTTGAACCCGAACCATCGCCATGCCACTTGGTCAGCATAACTGCCACGGTTTCATTTGGGGACCTGGCTGACTAGAACCATAGTTACACCTAACAGGAGCTTGGTCGTGTTCGGCCATGGTAACGCCATTTGATCAGCTCAAATAAATCTTTTTTGGCAAACGGTTTTCTCATTGCTTTTTGCTTCGCATTTTTCTTTGCCAGATTCTTTTTTCTTTTTTCTTGCGTTCTTTTTAAACCGACAAAGTTTTCAACCAATCCATTGACGGAACACAGTTCATGTCAATCCGGAGACTATTTGCCCGGTTTGATCCTTGTTGTTAACATCCTCTTACGGAGTAACACGCTGTTTATTATAACCCGGCACGGTTTACATGGTAAACCAGAGTCATATATATACAGGAGCTGTTATCTCCTCAATAGTGTGGGTTTGCAAAACTCCGCTTCAAGATTGGCCAAGCCAACTTCACGCTCAACGATGGCAGGTATTATGTGTCTCAAAAATTTGATCATATACTTTAAATTTTGTTTTGGATGTTTTGATTTCATATATGCAGACATCATATTCCGCCTGACAGTACAACCGCGTGGTACTTGATGAATTTCTCATTTCAGAAAGTGCTTTGGAAAGTTCATCACCACAGGAAGAACAAACTATGCACGAAGGCATATCAACATCAAAAGTATCAGCTAGCCTATTACAAGGCAACATGGTGCCCATAATAATATAATTGTTTTTCGCAAAGGAGAGGCAGTTTTAAAACTGGCTTCCGGTTCAAGCTTGGTCACCAGCCTGGCCTGATGGTTGTGGGTCATCCTGCGCCACTTCAGCCTCCGTTTCTCTACCCAGTGGCTGGAAATCCACAGTTGTCCAGTCGATTCCCATTAATGCTTGAAAAACAGCTTCATCATGGATCAGCAATGACGGGTCAATATCAGGAGCGTAAGTATGCTTACGGATTGGAGGGATCAGATTTTCTGATTCATGGATAGGTGCAGCTATTCGCTTGTTCTGACTGTCATATTGGGCTTGATAATGAGACAAGTCTGCTTCTTCAGCCAATTGACAAGCTAGCGGACGTACCTCCTGGTTTATTGCTCGCAGATCCGCTTCACCAAATTCTGACCCGTCTTCCTTCAAGCTGGGATAGCCCTGAGCCGCTTCAATAGGATCAAAATCCGGCACCCAGGCTTTTGCCCGGATTAAGGCATTGATTGCACCGGTTCGAGCAGTAGATTTCTTCAGCTCTTCAACCCGGGTAGGAAGCACCGACAGTTTCATCAGAGTATCTTGAATCAAAGTGGGCGTCGGTTTGTTATGAGATGCGGTACAGATGATCCGCCAGGCACCAGTATACAATTGTTCAACCAATGTATAGGCGGCTTTCAGTTTCTTCCGCACATCTGACCCCAAGTGACCAATGCGTGTCCCTGAAATACCATAAAGGGTTAATAAACCGACGACTCTGTAAGAAGGCAGAGCCAATTCAGAAGGCAAACTGGCTTACCAAAGATAGCAGTAGTCATGGCATGCACGTGCCGCTTTATGCTGGTCAGTTCATCCGCCACTGGTTTTAGTGCAGCCTCGGCATCCTCTGCTCGTTTGATCAAAGAGGACTTTTCAGTGGCCCAATCCGCCTGCTTCTTCTTGAAGCTCTCCTTAAGCTGTTCCATGGCGCTTAAAGCGCTGGCCAATTCCTCTTTTGCTTTGGAGGTTTCAGCCTGTTGGGTTTTCAGGTTTTCTTGGAGATCGGTGACTTGGTTTTCTTTCGTCTTTAGCTCCGCCTGCATGCATACAGATATATGTTTCAACAAATCAGTATAAGGATTCAAGTACCAATCACATAACAAGTTATGCACTTAGCACTTGGGGGCTAATGCATATTCGATCTTCATCTTTCAATTGCTTGCGAAGTCCCAAGATCAATACAAGTATTCAACTTGGCACTTGGGGGCTAATGGCTATTTGCTCGTATATATATTCTCATGAGGTAATCTCAATTACTTAAAGTACCGGTTTAACTACGCTAAGTTGAACCGGCCCTTGGGGGCTACATTGGCAAAAGTTCAAAGTATTAAGATTTATGTTAGTAAGTCCCGGTTTGAAAGAAGATTACAAACCGGCCCTTGGGGGATAAGGAGAGTCAGTAAATATTGAAGCATACAAGCAAGAAAGAGCGTATGGAAGTTACCTCGTATTTATCCTTCATCATATTAATCATACTGGCTTCATAGTCACGGCTGGCATACAGCTGGTTCAGGTAGCCGGAATGGATATCTTGGGCGTTCAGAGCAGCGTAAGTTGCCAGATCAGCATTCCACTTGCCTTTACCAAAGGCAGCAAATTCTTCCTTGGCAGAATGTTTAGACAAAGCAACAGGATTTCTTGGCTCGGTATGGCCAGTGCCAGTGATGACAACCTCATCCTCCTGAGTATCGCCGGTTTGCACTGGGGCTGTTGGCTTGTCAGTAGGTTTTGCTGGACCGGTGGATCTCTCCATCCGGATGGAGCCTGTGGGCTGATTGACAGGACCTGAGGCATCAGTAGGTCTCTCTTCAGCAATAAGATTATCGTCTTGCCGCGGTGGATCGTTGGGTATATCCTCAGGAATAGCTGCTTCAAGATTGGGTGTCTTGCCTGGCTCAAGAACGACATCTTCTTCGGCCGCTTTGTCCAGGCGGGCCTTCTTGCTTGGCCTAGGTTTGGCCCTGGAAAGAATAAAAAAATCAAATACAGCATATGTTCTAAGGCAATGTACTGTAAGTATCATAATAAGTATAGCTTACCCAAGCACCGTTTTGAGCGGTGGCAGCTGAGTAGCCGATGACTCGCTAGAAGATGAGTGGGAAGTAACCTGGTAATCGGAGTCAGATGGATTAAGAGGTTGGCGAAAGCAGCCCGCTTTAGGACAATCACTGACAAGCAAATTAGAGACCTCTGAACGGCGTTTCCAAACCGGACTGTTCGGTAAACCGGCGGAGGTAACTACCTGGCCGCTGTGCCGGGTTGTGCGACGAGCTTCGTGCTGTTGGGTCTTCATAAGAAATTTGGGATCCAAATAAGCAAGAGGATGAGAAAATTTAACTTTCTGGTTTGCCTGATGGATTTTTAGCGAAGGCAAAGGTTCTGAATCGGAAGAGAGAATAATTACCTCTGCAGCATCAGCGTGGCTGGCTTCGGCATCATCCTGACAAATATCATCATCAATAAGACGCATGAAAAATAAGCCAAGTGAGTGAAGATCTACCTCAAGGTCCGGATTATCCACATCATCATCAGGGGCCGGATTAGAAGATGCAGTAGTTCTTTTCCTGTGGGCAGTCTTCTTTACAACTTTAGTCTTTTGTCGGGTTGCTCGTTCCGGTTTGTCTGGTTTTTCCAGTTTCTCCTGCGGCAATTTCTTGCTCCAAAACGGATCATTGCCCTGATTACACAGACACTGATATTAAACAATGACTAGATATATCAATAATAGATTCAGCAAAAGGAAAAATCAAGGCCTTACCGCTGGCGGTTTGTTGGTGGCACAGAAGGGAAGCAGGCCGTTTTTAGCACAGATATGTTCCAGTTCATTCAACATCTTATTCACAGCTTCTGTGATTTCTTCATCGGTGAGCTGGATTCTGGAATGTCGCAGTGGGTCATCCACACTGCCGATATACTCACACATCAAACCGGAGCGCTAACTAAGGGGCAGTATGCTCCATGATATCCAGCAGCGAGCGAGATCAACCCCTGTTAAACCGTTGGCCATAAAGGCTCTGAGCTTCGACAGCTGAGGAGCATATTTGCTTCTCTCCTGGGCAGTCAATCTTTGCGGAAAAGGGTGTGTATTGCTGAGCGGCTCCGGACGAAAGCCGGGCAAGGGATTCTCACCAGCAGGGGAGGTATCTTTGCTGTAGAACCATGTCTGATTCCACTCTTTGGGGTGGTTGTGCAGTTTGGCATGAGGGTATGTGACCTCTTTCCTTTTCTGGATCGCCACGCCACCCAACTCCGTATTGGAGCCGTCAGTAAACTCAGTACGACGGTTTAGATGGAAAAGGTCCCGGAACAATTCCACTATGGGCTCCTCTTGAAAGAATGCTTCACAGAGCACTTGGAAGTGACACATATTTGTAACAGAGTTGGGGCCAGTATCTTGTGGATGGAGTTGGAAATCGGCCAAAACATCTCGGTAAAATTTAGAACCGGGTGGCTTAAAGCCCCGAGCTAAGTGATCTACAAAAACAACAGCTTCTTCTTGAGGAGTGGGAGGGAATTCTTTGCCAGGAGCCCTCCAATGAATGGTATCTTTGCTGCCTAAAGCGCCGATCAAGACTAGATCGTCCAGCTGAGCCTTTGTGACACGAGAAGGAACCCAATTGCATTCATATACTTGCTTGGCCATGATGGAATCTACAAGGTAGAAGATCTCGGTTCAAAAATACATTTGATCAAGGTACACTGGTATGTGCAATGTTAAACCGGAGACAGATCTATATGAACCGGAGTTTTATGAAGCAACAACATCTAGCGGTTCAACAAGGGGACTAATGGTATATACCGGTTTGGCAATTTTTCCTACAAGGTTAAACCACTGGGTTTAAACATTGAAGTAGAGGAGTAAGTTTACAGAAACAGGTTTCGTAAGATTTCTCTACAGCGATGGATCTGAAGCAAGTTCAGAAAAAAGATAAATATTCAGAGGTCCAAAAGGAGCAGTACCGAATCAATGAACAAGATGTACATATAGATCTATGGTTTTGAGATGTGCAAGTGAAGGCGAAGGGTAAACAGCTACCATTGCACAGAATAAAGATTTGTGGAGCCATCTAAAGATCTATCGTATGAGCAAGAGGCAGACGATGAACACTGAAGAACTGCGAAACCCTAGGTCAGATCTGCGGGGGAAAGGATGGAAGATTTTCCGGAGCTGAGGAACATGCGGAAGGTTGCCGCGATGCTCTAGTGCGCTCAGGTTGATACAGCGGCCAAGGTTGAGGCAGAGGTCGACGGCGGAGCTCCGAGGCTGGCGACGCGAGGAAGACGAAGAAGGCACGAAAGGAGAAAAGAAATGACCCTTCGGTCCTATTTATAAGGCGAAGAACATGTGTCAGGCGCGACAATCAAGGGGCCACGAAACGGAGCTGTCGCCTCGATTTCCGCCGATCTATTAAACAAAGAAGCATAATGGATAGCTTCATTATGACAGGTGACGTCACTCCGGTTTACAGCAATCAGAGAAGATGACATCATGGCGGTTTACCAATTTATAAGAAGATGTTGAAGATTAAGATTTTATTAAAGGATTGACATGAACCCGTTCAAATCAATCTGGGGGCTAATGTTGGGGATATTACTACTGGGCGTAAACCGGCCTATCAGGGCCGGGTTAACTTCGTCAGTAGTTAAGTATGTTAAAGCCCAAGAAGACAGAGGAGGGCTCAAGGCCCATGGTCGGTTCAAGGCCTGTAGCCGTAAACCGGCGTTAGTAGTTAACTTGTATTGTAAGTTAGGAATAAGTGGAGACCAAACCGGACACATCTATGAGCCGGTATTGGGACTCCGTAAGCTAACGGGAGTCACCCGTGTATATAAGGGGACGACCCGGCGGCGGTTCAAGGACAACAGACAACAACTTGAGACATAGGCGAAGCTTGTTTGCTCCCTAGTCATCGAAACCCCATCAATTCCATCACAGCTAGACGTAGGCTTTTACCTTCATTGAAGGGGCCGAACTAGTATAAACTCTCTTGCGTCCCTGTGTCCGCTTTAACCCCTTCAAGATAACCCGTAGCGATGGCTCCACGACTAAGTCCTTTTGCTAGGACATCTGCCATGACAAAACCACGACAAGTGGGTTCATTGCTATGTAAAGTTTTGACCTCTCCAATCCCACTTTTACCAATTTTAGCATCAAGATCTAAAAACTCTGAATCATTGGGATGCCTTTTAACTAAAGTTGACTCATCTCCAGTCCCATCATTATCAAGATTCATATTGCAAAACAAAGATTTAATAGGAGACACATCAATCACTTTTATATCTTCATCCTAATTATCATGAAAACTAGAAGAACACGCTTTCACAGAGCAATCTTTTTTTTTGCACGCATCCTAGCGGTTCTTTCTTTGCACTCATCAATGGAAATTATCATAGCTTTGAGAGACTCATTGATATCATGCTTAGGTGGAATAGATATAAGTTTCAAATAATCAACATCAAGAGAAATTCTATCCACGTTCCTAGCCAATTCATCAAACTTAGACAGTTTTTCTTCAATGAAAGCATTAAAACTCTTTTGCAAACTAATAAATACCTTAATATTAGATTCAAAATCAGAGGGCATATTATTATAATTTCCATAAGAATTGTTGTAGGAATTACCATAATTATTAGAGGAATTACTAGGAAACGGCCTAGGATTAAAATTACCTCTATACGCGTTATTACCAAAACTGTTCCTACCAACAAAATTCACATCCATAGATTCATTGTTATTCTCAATCAAAGTAGACAAAAGAATATCATTAGGATCAGAAGAAACACTCTTATTAGCAAAAAAATTTCATAAGTTCATACATCTTTCCACTCAAAACATTATTTTCTTCTATAGCATGAACCTTTTTACTAGTGGATCTTTCGGTGTGCCATTGAGAATAATTAACCATAATATTATCTAGGAGTTTAGTACCTTCTCCTAAAGTGATTTCCATAAAAGTGCCTCCCGCGGCCGAACATAAAGATTTCTAGATGCAAAATTCAATCCAGCATAAATTGTATAATCATCCAAAGATTCAAACCATGTGTACGGCAATTACGTATCATTAATTTCATCCTCTCCCAAGCTTGTGCAACATGTTCATGATCAAGTTGATTGAAATTCATAATATCGTTTATAAGAGAGATGATCTTAGTGGGAGGAAAATACTTAGAGATAAAAGCAACTTTGCACTTATTCCATGAATCGATACTATTTTTAGGCAAAGACGAAAACCAAGTTTTAGCACGATCTCTAAGCGAAAACATGAATAGCTTCAATTTAACAATATCATTATCCACATCTTTCTTCTTTTGCATATCACACAAATCAACAATGTTGTTTAGATGGGTAGCGACATCTTCACTAGGAAGTCCGGAAAACAGATCTTTCATGACAAGATTTAGCAAAGCAACATTAATTTCACAAGATTCAGCATCGGTAAGATGAGCAATCGGAGTGCTAATAAAATCATTATTGTTGGTATTAGAAAAGTCACACAATTTAGTATTATCTTGAGCCATCGTGACAAACAATCCAACACACAAGCACACAAGAAGCAAGAGAAAAGAGACGAACTAGAAAAGAAAAGGGGAACAAAAAAGAGGAGAGCGGAAAAGAGGGCAAACAAAACTGCAAGGGTGAAGTGGGGGAGAGGCAAACGAGAGGCAAATGACAAATAATGTAATGCGAGGGATAAGAGTTTGTGATGCATACTTGGTATGTCTTGACTTGTGCGTAGATCTCCCCGGCAACGGCACCAGAAATCCTTCTTGCTACCTCTTTGAGCACTGCGTTGGTTTTACCTTGAAGAGGAATGGGTGATGCAGCAAAGTAGCACTAGTATTTCCCTCGGTTTTTGAGAACCAAGGTATCAATCCAGTAGGAGACTACACGCAAGTCCCTCGTACCTGCACAAACAAATAAGAACCTCGCAACCAACGCGATAAAGGGGTTGTTAGTCCCTTCACGGTCACTTCCAAGAGTGAGATCTGATAGAGATAATAATAATAAGATAAATATTTTTGGAATTTTCATGATATAGATTGGAATATAAAGATTGCAAAATAAACGGTAATAGAAATAGCTAGTTGACGGGAGATTAATATAATAGAGAATAGACCCGGGGGCCATAGGTTTCACTAGTGGCTTCTCTCAAGATAGCATAAGTATTACGGTGGGTGAACAAATTACTGTCGAGCAATTGATAGAAAAGTGCATAATTATGAGAATATCTAGGCATGATCATGTATATAGGCATCACATCCGCGACAAGTAGACCGAAACGATTCTGCATCTACTACTATTACTCCACACATCGACCGCTATCCAGCATGCATCTAAAGTATTAAGTTCATAAGAACAGAGTAACACATTAGGCAAGATGACATGATGTAGAGGGATAAACTCAAGAAATATTATATAAACCCCATCTTTTTATCCTTGATGGCAACAATACAATACGTGCCTTGCTGCCCCTGCTGTCACTGGGAAAGGACACCGCAAGATTGAACCCAAAGCTAAGCAGTTCTCCCAATGCAAGAAAGATCAATCTAGTTGGCCAAACCAAACTGATAATTCGAAGAGACTTGCAAAGGTAACCAATCATACATAAAATATTTCAGAGAAGAATCAAATATTGTTCATAGATAAACTTGATCATAAACCCACAATTCATCATATCTCGACAAACACACCGCAAAAAGAGTTACATCAAGTAGATCTCCAAGAAGATCGAGGAGAACATTATATTGAGATCCAAAGAGAGAGAAGAAGCCAACTAGCTAATAACTATGGACCTGAAGGTCTGAATTAAACTACTCACACATCATCAGAGAGGCTATGGTGTTGATGTAGAAGCCCTCCATGATCGATTCCCCCTCCGGCGGAGCTACGGAAAAGTCCCCAAGATGGGATCTCTTGGTACAGAAGGTTGCGGTGGTGGAAATAGGGTTTCGTGGTGCTCTCGGATGTTTTCCAGGTATATGGGTATATATAGGAGTAAGAAGTAAGTCGGTGGAGCTATGAGGGGCCCACGAGGGTGGGGGTGTGCCCAGGGGGGCAGGCGCGCCTCCCTGCCTCGTGGCCTCCTTGTTGATTTCTTGACGTCCACTCCAAGTCCCCTGGATCACGTTTGTTCCAAAAATAACTCTCCCGAAGGTTTTATTCCGTTTGGATTTCGTTTGATATTCCTTTTCTGCGAAACACTGAAATAGGCAATAAAGCAACAATTTGCACTGGGCCTTGGGTTAGTAGGTTAGCCCCAAAAATAATATAAAAGTATATAAATAAGCCCATTAACATCCAAAACAGATAATATAATAGCATGGAACAATAAAAAATTATAGATACGTTGGAGACGTATCAGGTAACGACGCCAGAAATTGGCAAACGGGCATGAATAAATTGTATTAGATTGATAGATCGAACGCCAAATAAAATAAATAATAATAAATTGCGGCAAGGTATTTTTGGTATTTTTGGTTTAATAGATCTGAAAATAAAAGGCAAATAAAATAGATCGCAAAGGCAAAAAATATGAGAAAGAGACCCAGGGGCCGTAGGTTTCTCTAGTGGCTTCTCTCGAGAAAAATAGCAAACGGTGGGTAAACGAATTAGTTTTGGGCAATTGATAGAACTTCAAATAATCATGACTATGTCCAGGCAATGATCATTATATAGGAATCACGTCCAAGATTAGTAGACCGACTCCTGCCTGCATCTACTACTATTACTCCACACATTGACCGCTTTCCAGCATGCATCTAGTGTATTAAGTTCATGGAGAAATGGAGTAATGCAATAAGAACAATGGCATGATGTAGACAAGATCTATTTATGTAGAAATAGACCCTATCGTTTTATCCTTAGTAGCAACGATACATACGTGTCGCTTCCCCTTCTGTCACTGGGATCAAGCATCGTAAGATGTAACCCACTACAAAGCACCTCTTCCCATTACAAGATAAATAGATCAAGTTGGCCAAACAAAACCCAAATATCAGAGAAGAAATACGAGGCTATAAGCAATCATGCATATAAGAGATCAAAGAAACTCAAATAACTTTCATGGGTAAAAAGATAGATCTGATCATAAACTCAAAGTTCATCGGATCCCAACAAACACGCCACAAAAGAGTTACATCATATGGATCTCCAAGAGACCATTGTATTGAGAATAAAATGAGAGAGAGGAAGCCATCTAGCTACTAACTACGGACCCGAAGGTCTACAAAGAACTACTCACGCATCATCGGAGAGGCACCAATGGAAGTGGTGAACCCCTCTGTGATGGTGTCTAGATTGGATATGGTGGTTCTAGACTCTGTGGCGGCTGGAATTGATTTTCGTCGACTCCCCTAGGGTTTCTAGAATATTGGGGTATTTATAGAGCAAAGAGGCGGTGCGGGAGGCCACCAAGGTGGGCACAACCCACCTGGGCGCGCCTGGTTGTACCCCCTCGGGGCACCCCCTAGGTGCTTCTCCTGCCCATTGGATGCCTTCTGGTCCATAAAAATTCCACAAAAAGTTTCCTGCGTTTGGACTCCGTTTGGTATTGATTATCTGCGATATAAAAGACATGCAAAAACAGCAAGTGGCACTTGGCACTATGTCAATAGGTTAGTACCAAAAAATGATATAAAATGAATATAAATGATTATAAAACATCCAAGATTGATAATATAACAACATGGAATAATAAAAAATTATAGATACGTTGGAGACGTATCAAGACTTTAGGCGGTGAGGCTGACAGCTGGACCCACCAGCTGCATCTTTGAACACAAACAAGTACCTCCTTATTACTCACAAAATAAAAACAATTCCTCCCCCTGCAAGCTGGGAACGACCAGCTATATCTTTGCACGCAAGGAAGTACGTCCTTATCCTCCCTGACCATTGGGACCCACCCGGTCAAAGCGTATGTAGCATTGTCTGTCTGGTCGCGAACGTGTACATACATACTGGTCGATCGTTCTGTCTGCAAGTATGAACCGTGGCCGAGTAAGTAGCGACACATGTGGTTGTAGAGAACCTGACAGAGCAGTTCACGCAGTCCCATCTAAGTCCTGTACATGTACGTACAACCATAGGGCAAAACATACGGCCACGTACGTACATACGGATGGGGTCTCGAGTGTGTACTTGCGCATATATACGGACGACCAGGGCTTGTGTACATGGATAGGCAATGGACGGCAGCAACGGCGTCATGTTCATCGGGCAGCGAACTGGCTGGGTCGGAACGGGGAAACAACGTCATGTTCATCGGGAGGCAACCGACTGGGTCAAAATACGTCCTGTTCAACGGGAGCCAATCGGCTTGGACAGAACAGCCGAAACGGGGCCTGGCATACCGTGGAATGGAGGAAACGGCCTTCTGTTCGACCGGCCATAGTCAAAACGGGATCCTGTTCATCGGGAGGGGTCTGGCATACCGCAAAATGGAGAAACGGACTTGTGTTCGAGTGCCTATGGTTGAAACAGGGTCATGTTGATCGGGGGGGTGTGGCGTACCACAAAACGGAGGAAACAAACTTGTGTTGGAGCGCCTATGGTCGAAACGGGGTCCTGTTCATCCACCATCTACCGCCTCACTCCAACCTCCACGGGCTACTGTTCATCCATCGTCAATCTCCTCGAGCCTCCACGAGCTACTGTTCATCCATGGCTATTGTTCATACAGCCTCCACTGGCTGCTGTTCATCCAGCCCTCCACTGGGTCCTGTTCATCCACCCCCAACTGGCTGGGCTGCAGCAACCTCCTTGATCGGGGTCCTATTCATCCAGCGGCAATGGCCTACTACCATGGGGTCCTGTTCATCCAACCCCCACAGGGAACTGTTCATCCACAGCCAACCAACTGGCTTGACTCACCACGTCTCAACTCGTTCTACGTACGTAGCACGCACACGGTAGCAACAGTCACTGTTCATCGAGAGGCAACCCAACACCGGCTGGCTACGTCTCGCACGGGGGCTCGATCGGCTTCAGTAAGTAGCACCAGTGATCGATCGCTCGGGTTTAGTTAGCAGCAACAGCGAAGGAATTGCTCGGGTTTAGTCAGTAGCGAGTGAATCGCTCAGGTTCAGTTAACAGCCAAGGGATCGACCGCTCGGGTTCAGTAACGTGCGATCGCTCCATGTTCAGTTAGCCAATGCCTTGCACACACACGTGTACACGAGAGACACACTCAAACCACAGTGCATCGCTCGGCCCCGACCACCCACTGTAACTGGGTACTCCGCGATATTTCCTCTCTCTTGCTTCTACCACAATTTTTTCCATCATGGACGGCCCAAAGAATGTCATGCAGCTGCGTCTCCGGCCTGCCCAGGATGAAAAGCCCATTTTCTGTCATGATTTTTTGTCATAGAAGTAGCAGCCCACCACATCTATGATGATACCGGGTTTTGTCACAATTATCGTTATAGAAGTGTCATAAGCATGACAGAAAAAATTCGTTCGGCCCAAAATGTAACGGATGTGTCTTTTTTTGTAGTGTATGTTGTGGGGCGCGTACCCCTATTTGTATTGAGTGTAGGGGCGCTCCAAGAACTGAGATAGAGCTCGGGCTCGTTTGCTTGTCTCTCTTGCCTTGACGGCGAACTGATACTTCGGCACTTCGTTGCCGATTTGGACTTCGACTGCTAGAGCCGCTGTACGCTCCTCGGTCCAGAGTGAGCGCTACGTTTTTCCGTTAACAATGATGACACCCTTGGGACCGGGCATCTTTAGCTTCAAATCTGCATAATGGGGGCGACGTTAAAGTGAGCGAACGTCGTACGACCAAGAAGTGCGTGATAGCCGCTACGGAAGGGGACGATATCGAAGATCAAGTCTTTGCTGCAGAAGTTATCGGGCAAGCCGAACACTAGTTCCAAGGTCACAGTGCCCGAGAAGCAGGCTTTGACGCCTGGAATTACTCTTTTAAAGGTTGTGTTGCTGGGCTTGATCCTTGATGGATCTATGCCCATTTTTCTCACTGTGTCTGAGTAAATCAGATTGAGGCTACAGCCACTGTACATAAGGACTTGAGTTAGGTGGTACCCATTGATAATGGGGTCAAGTACCAGGGCCGCTGACCCTCCATGACAAATACTGGTCGGATGGTCCCTGCGGTCAAAGGTGATCGGGCCTGCTGACCATGCGTTGAATTTTAGGGCCACCAGCTCTACAACATAGACGTCCTGAAGTGCGCGCTTCCTCTCCTTCTTGGGTATGTACGTGTCATATATCATGTTCATGGTTTTTACCTTAGGAGGGAATTTCTTCTGACCTCCACTGTTCGACCAGCGAGGCTCGTCGTCCTCCTTGCTG
>NC_041388.1:260308311-260376285 GCF_002162155.2 Triticum dicoccoides
CCTCGGTCGTGAGCTTGCCGGCCTATTTAATCACCCAATAGTTACGGTTGGTGTGGTTGACAGGCTTGTCAGGGGTGCCATGTATCTGGCAGGGTCTATCTAAGATATTGTCTAGTGCGGTAGGTCCATCCCTGTTCCCTTTAGAGTGTTTCTTCGGCGGTCCTGATTTGGAGTTATTGAATCTGGCGTTTACTAATATATCATTGGCCTCACTGCCGTTGCCCGAGGGCAATGGGGTCGCCGAGGTCTTCCATATTGTCCGGGGTATCGTTTTCTCTGGTGCTCGTATTGCTCTTGCGACCCTTACGCCCCTTGGATCATCTGCGCTTGGGCAGTTCCTCTCCGGGCTTATCGCCATCCTTTCTAGGGGTACTATTTTTGTTCTTCCGATTGGAGCCATCGCCCTGGTCATTGGGAGTGTCCACCATATAGATATCATAGGTGGATGTGGCCGTCCACCATCCGGTAGTGGGAGGGGAAGTAGCAATGCGAGCCGTGGCGTTGACATCTTCATCCATGTCGCCAGCCTCCTAGGAAGCGTAGTCTAGCATGTCAGTTAAATCTTAGACAGTGGCTACTATGTGGGTGGTGGGTGGGACGTAAAATTACCCATGGCCCATCTCAAGACCAATCCGAGCATAGGTCGAGGATGGGTCATCCGTGATGTTCATCGCCTGGATCCGGTCTAGGATCTCGCTTAATAGGGAGAGACCAGCCGAATTGGTGTCCGGGATTTCTTTAGAGTCAACCTGTGGCATGGTGGGGTGAGGGGCGAGTCCGGCCAGGGTTGACTCTCGGTCTTGGGACGCCGAAGTCGCATACAGGCTTGAAGCCGGATCCAAGGTAAGGGTCGACCCATGAATTGGGTCAGAAAGAGAGCCCAAATTCAAAGCTTTAGGGTTTTTGAGCGCCTCGGGCACGGCTGGGAACCAGATGAAGATCATATTGCCCCGAGCATCAGTTACATACTCAAGGTTACCAAACCTGATCCAGTGCTCAGTGGTGAACATGTCGACCTAGTCGAGATGACCGGCCAAGTTGGGGTGTAAAATGATGCCGCCGAACACGAAGAGCTGGCCGGGAACAAAGATATTCCTGGTGAGGATGCCATCTCCGATGATCTGGCGAGCCATCGATCCTTCGGCGATCTCATAGAAGAACTCTCAATGAAAGCACTAATGTCGGTGTCAAAATCGACGGAGCTGTGGATCTTGGATCAATGGGGAACAACATATGAAGGAGACGATGCTTACCCAGGTTCAGGCCGTCTCGAAGAGGTAAGACCTTACGTCCTCCTTGATTATATTGAAGTGTATAGGATGATTACAGAGTCAATCTAGCCCGAGATTAGACGAACAAAACCCTAGGTGAGTAGGATGATGGTTCTTCTTCTGGCATCTACGGATTAAACCATTTGGTTTATATAGACACCAGGGGTCCTAGGGTTACACATGGTCGGTTACAATAAGAAGATAAACATGCAAATTGTCCTATCTTGACTTGTAGGATGCACCAAGGCTTCAAAGGTTTCATGTATGAACACGGAGCCGCCTTATAGCTCGGCCTTCTAGTAGTCACAGAGCGGCCCACCTGTCCGGACTATAAGAGATAGGACGACAGCCCAAAGACCCCTAAGTCCGAGACTCCCTCAATTATCCATGAATATTATTTGAGTCTTCTCTGAACTCTTTTATGCATGATTATTATAGCTTTGTATTTCTCTTCGGTCTATTGATTTGGTTTGGCCAACTAGATTGATTTTTTTTGCAAAGGGAGAGGTGCTTTGTGATGGGTTCGCTCTTGTGGTGCTCAACCCCGGTGACAGAAAGGGACATGACACATATTTCTATCATTGCCATTAAGGGTAAAACAACGGGGTTTATTCATTCATGAGTTTAGTTTTTCTACATCATGTCATCTTGCTTAAGGCATTACTGATGACCCACAAGTATAGGGGATCAATTGTAGCTCTTTTCGATAAGAGTGCCGAACCCAACGAGGAGCAGAAGGAAATGACAAGTGATTTTCAGCAAGGTAATGTCTGCAAGTGCTGAAATTGTAAGTAACAGAGTAGTTTGATAGCAAGATAAATTGTAATGAGCAAGTAACGATAATACTAACAGAAGTGCAACAAGGTAGTCCAATCATTTTGTGGCAAAGGACAGGCCAAAACAGTCTCTTATGATAAGAAAGCATTGTTGAGGGTACACGGGAATTTTATCTAGTCACTTTCACCATGTTGGTTCGATTCGTGTTTGGTACTTCAATAATTTGATATCTGGGTGGACCGGTGCTTAGGTGTTGTTCTTACTTGAACAAACCTCCTACTTATGATTAACCCTCCTACAAGCATCCGCAACTATGATAAAAGTATTAAGAATAATTCTAACCATAGCATTAAACTTTTGGATCCAATCGGCCCCTTACGGAATAGCGCATAAACTGGGGTTTAAGCTTCTATCACTCTCACAACCCATCATCTAATTGCTACTCCACAATGCATTCCCTTAGGCCCAAATATGGTGAAGTGGCATGTAGTCCACGTTCACATGACACCACTAAGGGAATCACAACATACATACTATCAAAATATCGAACACATGTCAAGTTCACATGATTACTTGCAACATGATTTCTCCCGTGACCTCAAGAACAAAAGTAACTACTCACAAATGATAATCATGCTCAAGATCAGAGGGGTATTAAATAGCATATTGGATCTGAACATATAATCTTCCACCAAATAAACCATAGTAATCAACTACAAGATGTAATCAACACTACTAGTCACCCACAAGCACCAATCTATAGTTCCGGTAACAAGATTGGACACAAGAGATGAACTAGAGTTTGAGATGAGATGTTGTTGTTGAAGATGTTGATGGAGATTGCCCTCCCCAACATGGGAGAGTTGTTGGTGATGATGATGACAATGAGTTCCCCCTTCGGGAGGGGAGTTCCCCCGGCGGAATCGCTCCACCGGAGTGCAAAAGTGCTCCTGCCCAAGTTCCGCCTCGAGATAGCGGTGCTCCGTCTCGAAAGTCCTCTCCTAACTTTTTCTAGGTAAAAATGACTTATATACCAGAAGATGGCCACGAGAGGTGGGCCTGGGTGAGCACAACCCACCAGGGCGCGCCTGGGCTCCCTAGCACGCCCAGGTGGGTTGTGCCCACCTGGTAGGCCCCCTCTGGTACTTATTTGCTCCAATATTCCTTATATATTTGATAAAAAAATCTCCGTGAAGTTTCATCTTGTTTGGAGTTGTGCTGAATAGGTGGCCTGACATAGCTTTTCCAGGTCCAGATTTCCAGCTGCCGGAATTCTCCCTCTTTGTGTATACCTTGCATATTATGAGATAAAAGACATTAGAATTACTCCAAAAAGCATTATTATGGATAAAAGCATCATAAATAACAGTAAGAAAACATGATGCAAAATGGATGTATCAACTCCCCCAAGCTTAGACCTCGCTTGTCCTCAAGCGAAAACCGAAATCAAAAAACATGTCCACATGCTGAGAGAGAGAGAGGTGTCTATAAAAACAAAATACGAACATAGAAGCATCATGTTCATTATTATAACAACAACGAACTTAAACATAAGACTCTTATCATAGAACTTTTATCAGAGACTTCTCATGAATAAGTGACAATTCATCACAATATTGAAGTATCAAGCAAAAACTCTATTAGAAACCAACAAACTATGTTCTCAGTCAGCTTTGCAACTACAATTCATCATCTTTTTAGGAAGGGTCATGTATCGGAGCCTTTAGGCAAGTCCACATACTCAACCATCATATAGTCTTCTATGATTGCTAACACGCACCGCGTACACATGAGCAAAACGTGTCAACCGGACAGATAGAAAGATAGGAGCTTATAGTTTTGCCTCCCAATGTATTCACCTCAAGGGTGATGTCAACAATAATAACTCATGCTATCTATATTCAACAGGACATATGTGCCTAGATCTTTCCTTACCACATGATGCTTGCCAAAGGAGAAAAATAAAAAGGAATAGAAGGAAAACTTTGACTCTTTCGATAAAAGTAAATACATAAAAGTAAAAGATAGGCCCTTCGCATAGGGAAGCAGAGGTTGCCATGCGCTTATTTGTTTGTGTGCTCAACCCCTTAGTGCAAAAGAATGTCATGTTGCATTGCCCCTTGTGATAGCGACCTTTATTGTGTAGTATGTCGCCTTTATTCTTCACCATCACAAGTTCGTGCAACGCTCAATTTCTCTTACACTAAATGATCTCACACTTTTAGAAGCATTTTTATTGCCTTTTTGCACCGATGACAACTTACTTGAGGGATCTTGCTCAATCCCTAGTTAGGTATGGTGGACACTTGAAAATAAGATTTGGGTTTAAGGGTTTTTGGATGCACAAGTAGTATTTCTACTTAGTGCGGTTTTTGGCTAGCAAAGATAGGGGCAAGCACCACATGTTAAAGGATCCATGGCAATATGACTTCTATGTGAATATAAACAAACATAAACCATTAAGTTGTCTTCCTTGTCCAACCTCAAAATTTTTGGCATATAATATTTTGATGAGGGCTCACACTTCCAAAAGATTTGTAGGATAGTATATTTATACGTTAATCTTCTCTTCCCTTATTAATTATTTCATGCGTTGCATCCTTGACTAATGCTATGTTTGTCAATCTCTAATAAAATTTTCTACTTATACTTTTCCTTATGTGGTGTCATCACCTACCACAAGATTAGTATATGATCTTTTTGGTTTATTTCCTTTCTTTCATTTATTTCCTTTCTTTCATTTTCTTTACTATTTCTTTTCTTTTAATTCCAACATGAAAATAAAGAAAGCAAAAAAACTCAAACTAAACTTTATTATATATCTTGCACATGATTACAAGGATAGATCACTAAGAAAACTCTCGAAAGGAAAGGATCGAACTAAACTTTTATTCATCTAAAGCAAAAGATCGAACTAAAATAAGTAAAGGAAAAAATATAGTGGGATGATACGATACCAGGGCACCTCCCCCAAGCTTGGAGGAAGCCAAGGGGAGTGCCCATACCCGATACTCAATTCTCTTTTGGTGGTGAAGAAGATGATGGTGGTGGTGATGAAGTGATCCTATCCTTAAGGATCAAGAGATTCTCCAATCGACGGATAATGCTCCGAAGATGGATGATATGCTCTCGATGCAGAATATTTTCATGAGTGAGATACTTATTTTGTATGCGAACTATTTCAATGATGCGAAAGGCGTCAATCTCAGCAGGAGTAAGGTGAACAAGGTAGGGTTTAAGGATATCTTCCTCTTCCTCCTCGGTTGGCAGTGCTTGTTCAAAGACCGGAGGCTGATCTACGGTAACCTCCTTGCTCTCATCTCCCCTGACGACTTCCGCGGGCTCTTCCCTCTTCAGCTCGATCTTCATCAACCAAGCATCCTCTTTCACGTTGTTGGAGGAAGAAGAAGACATGATTCCTGACTCAACAGATCTGACCGAAAACACCAAGAAAAGAGAATAGAGGATTTCTCCACAATACGGTGGTTAACAGGTTCGGGAAGTATACATAGATTTTTTTATCTTGGGAAACATGCAAACGGAAGAAAAACAGAGTTCAGAAGGTGTCCCAGGTGGGCACAACCCACCTGGGCGCGCCAGGCAAGCCTGGCATGCCCTGGTGTCTTGTGCCCACCAGGGTACGCTTCTCGGTAGTTTCTTATTTTCCTATTTTTCTAAACATTCCAAAACTGACAAAAAATATTTTTGCGGATTTTTTGGGAGTACGTTTACTTACCGTATCACGTACCTCTTTATTTTCACGATTCTGGAGTGTTCCGGAAGGACTCTTTTATGTGTTCTTCCGGTGTCATAGTTTGGATAATATTACTTTCAACATTAATGGGCGTACCTGAGATATAATGTTTTATTCGTTGCCCATTGACAACCTTTGGGTTAGTACCTTCGGCATTATTAATTTTGATGGCTCCAGACCGATAAACCTCCTCGATAACGTAGGGGCCTTCCCACTTTGAGAGGAGTTTTCCTGCAAAGAATTTGAAATGAGAGTTGTACAAAAGAACATATTCTCCGACTTTAAACTCATGCTTTTGGATTCTTTTGTCATGCCATCTTTTAACTTTTTCTTTGAATAATTTTGCATTTTCATAAGCTTGGGTTGTCCACTCATCTAATGAGCTAATATCAGATAACCTCTTTTCACCGACAAGTTTGAAATCATAATTGAGTTCTTTGATTGCCCAATAAGCTTTATGTTCTAACTCAAGAGGCAAATGACAAGCTTTTCCATAAACCATTTTATAAGGAGACATAACCATAGGATTTTTATATGTTGTTCTAGAAGCCCAAAGTCGTAACATCCCAATTTTCAATTTGGATGTTATTATTTAGATCATTCATATGCATCCATGATTATGCACTTTTCCCATTTGTTTTATTTGAATTTTGATCCTAGAAAACCTTAAGCAACTCAAGGACCAATTGAGAGAGTTGGAGGTTTCCCAAAAATCCATTTCTAATTTTCAAAATTTGGAAAATTGGATCAAATTGATTTATTCAAAATTCTTTTCCAATTATTTCAAATACATAAAATAAAGAGAGATGATAAAAGGACTTCTTCAAAAACAACAAAGAAATATTGGAAATTGAATTTTGAATTTTGGAATAAGTTATTTGATTTTATTTGCAAGTTTATTTATTTTTATTGCAGAGTTTATTAGACAGAAAATGAATTTTCAAAACTTGCATTTTTAGGCCAGAAAAATGTTCACAAGGTCATATATAAGGCCATATAATTGTGTGAATTTTTCTGCGATTTTTAAAAATATATTCGTTATGTTTTCTATTTTTTGTATTTTTGGAAAAGTTATTTATTTTAAAAAAATCTCAGACCGCCGAACTGGGCCGGCCCAGCTCAGCCGCCAGGCCGCGGCCCAGCCCAGCACACAGTGTCGCCCGTTTCCGAGCTCGGGATGGAGTCCCGAACGAACGTGGCCACCGCCGTCGTGCCCGACCCGGAGTCCCGCCGCCGCCTTGCCTTGCCTCCTCCCCCACGCCACCCGAGGCCGCCCCTCCTCCTTTATATAGCGCCATCCCTGACCCCCTCTCCTCCCAAATATAGCAGCAGCAGCCACCGCCTCCGACGCACGCCGATCGCCGCAAGTCGCTGTCGCACCGCATCCACCGCCGCCCCGCGCCGCGCCCGCCGCCGAAGCCACCCTTCGTCGCCGGAGTCACCGTCGCCGAAGACGCCGACCACCGGAGCCATCGCCCCGTTCAAATGCGAGCCTTCGCTGCCGTCTTCTTTGTCGCCGGCGACCTCCACGCCGCGGTAAACCGCCGCCTCTTCCCTCGTCCGTTTGATCTCAGATCGACGGCTAGCAATAGATCGATCAGTTTTTTTATTTTCGAACATTATCCTTTAATTAGCGAGCGTTCATTGTTTAAGCCTCTGTAGCGAACGGTTTTCATAATTTAGGTTCTGCAGCGAACGGTCGTTCATTAGATTTTCTGTTTCATAGCCAGGGACCTAGATGCAATTATTTTTCTTAGAGATTAGCCCCTAGTTTTCAATCTATCACAACATTTTACTTGTTTGTCCAAATTCGATGAAACCAACGCCAAATTATTCATCATGATCCCCTCTATCCATATAACCAACTTAATAGTATTTTTAAAAGTTTAAAATTTGATTTCAAGCAGATTTGAATTTAAATTTCTTTTGATCATAACTTGAGTTTCGTAACCCCGATTTAGTTGATTCGTTTTGCAAATCGAAGCTCTTGATCTGAAGTTTCTGTAAGACCTAATCCTCATAGTTTAGGTACGATTAGAAACTATTTCCTATTTAAAAGAGATATTTGCTTATTTTTGAGTTTTCCGAATCTTTTTCTTCGATTTTCTTTGCATCTTCATGTGTGAGTGCTTAGGTATGCTATTGTTTGTCTACGATGGATTTTCCGGAGTGCGAACCTTGCTACTACGAGTCTCTAGGGTTTACCGATCATCAGCAAGGCAAGTTACACTTTGATCATACTCTTTCATACCCAGTTTTATTATGCATTAGTTTCACCCTCGAAGATTTCATGAGTAGGATTGGGAACATGTGGCTATTGCTATGTAGTTCATGAGGTAGGAACCTATTACCTTTGATCACCCCGGGAATATACGTTATGTTCATAAATTGCTTAGACATGCTCGTAGACGGGGATTGGTATGTGAGATTCATGCAAGTTGTGAGAGATAATAATTAAGGGTAACTTAAGGTGGCAACATTAACACACATCTGGGTGGATTGTTTAGGGCACCTGGAGAAACCAGTGCTTGCCCAAGGGAATCCCGGAGTACCCGTGTGATTACCCTAGGTTCGCCACCCCGGCTCAAAGGGATCATATAATTATTCATGCCTAGAAACTTCCGTGTGCAGCCACAAGCCATTATGGGCTCTGGCATAGTTGACTAAGTTATGTGACCTCTTTCAGTGGTAGACTAGCAGATGTAGGGGAAAGTAGGTGTACCGGTCTACCTAGAGTAAAGAGTTAATGCTTCAGAAAGGCTATGTCTCGATCTTCCGATCATGGATGCGGTCGAATCTTGTGGGGAAAAGTGTGCAAACCTCTGCAGAGTGTACAAACTAATCATGATTAGCCGTATCCCCGGTTATGGACAACTTGAGTATCTAGAGGTGAATTATTGGTTGATCTCATCACTCTATTTAATTAATGTATTGGGTATTATTATTATTGTTACTTGGTAAATTTTGGGACTGAGTTGGAGGAACCTTCTCAATAATGGCATAAACTTGGTAATAAATAAAATTTATTCCTTTGTTGTAGGGAAAAATAGCTTTATGCAAAATTAAACTAAGAGCCTCCACCAGCCAAATATGCATGTAGTGATAGTTATTATTCATCATTGGTCAATAGTGTGATCTTGCCAGCATATTCCATGTGCTGACCTACACGGCTGCAACGTCTCATGTTGCAAAATTTTCAGACGAGGATTAAGGTGCGATAGGTCATTGTCGTGCACTCAGTTTTGCCATGGAGTTGGATGGACTCATTTATCTTCGAAGCTTCTGCGTTTATTTTATGTAGTTGGCCCTCAACCATATTTATGTAATAAATACTCTTTATGAGGACCTCGATGTAATAAGTGTGTGATTGAACTCTGTTATAAATCCTCAAGTATTGTGTGTGTCAGCATAGCGATCTAGGGATGACACTTAAGCATAGAGTGTCGGAGTAAACGACCACAGGTAGCCTAGCCGGCTCCCCCTGGCCCTTCTGAAAAAATTACGAGCCGATCCGGCCCTCAAGAATCCAAGATGTGGGGCTGCCTTCCCCTTGCCGGCTATCTCCCAGGCTAACTATCGGAAGGAGGCCCGGCTTTAGCCCTCATGAAGAAAGCCGCGGGAGGGCCGGCTCCAAGAAGCCGACCGCGAGAAGGCCAACTCCAAGAAGCTGGCTCCCACAAAGCGGTCAAGATCGTACCCTCGAAGTTTGCATCCACATAACGGCGATGTGGCGGGGCGTGGCTACAGTAAAGCCTGCCGCCCCCGAATCCCGGAGCACGCCTGGCACAGTGCGCCGTACGGGGTGGCCATGACCCGTCCGGCGCGACACTATTGCCATGTTGACCCTGATGCCACCCACGACGGGCTGTCAGCGCGGCCCACGGGCGGTGGGCCCCTTCAGGCAGAGAGACACCCGAAGGCGGCCAGGCCTCCCCCAGTCGGCCCAAGACAGCGTCGGCTCCCCACAGCCGGCTTGCCTCCTCCCTTGAAGGAGATGCCCCATTAAGGAGACAAGACGTGGTGAGGCTACAGCGATCGCCCGCCGGGCGGCGGCACTGTAGCCACGCCCACCTCGGCGAAGCCCTCGTCACCAGGTTTGAGGCAACAGTAACCAGCCACCGACAAGGCCCTTGACAGTGGGGCCTGCCTGTCGACCAAGGAGCCGGCAGCCGGCGGGACCCACCAGCCGGTGGGCCCCAGCAGCCGGCGCAGAAGCCGGCGAGCGTAGACACAGACGGCTAGGGCCCACGCCCAGCCGGATTACCATTGTACCCCCGGGGGGTGGGCCTATATAAACCCCCGGGACACCCATGCAAAGGGTTGATCTGAGCTAGTTTTAGACACCACATAGAGAGGAGAGGAGAGCTAGCCGTGCCCTTCTTCTTCTTCTTGCCAAACAGCTCAAGGAGCATCTTGTAGCCACTCGTTCATCTAGTGATCACGCGAAGACCCCACAGAGCAGCAGTAGGGGTGTTATCTCAACGGAGAGCCCTGAAGCTGGGTAAGATTCGCCGGCATGCATGTCTTCGCCTCATCCCGCTTCCAGGCACCGACGACGTCTTACTGGCTCCCACAATGATAAGCCACCCGTTGGCATATGTCGCACCTACCACCCGAGATTTGGCGCCCACCATGGGGCCAGGTGCACCGTCGTTCGGAGACCTGTTCTGGACGAGAACCCTCTTCCTCCCCAGCGAGCGTAGCCAGCCCGGCACGCCCGATGGCGCTTGCCACGACACGCTGCAAGGCGTCACCAACGTCTGCGCAGCGAGCGGCCTCGCCGATCTCCTTGACGAGACCCTCATCTCTGATGAGCTCGCCTCTGATGCGAGCACCGACCACCTCGTCATCCTCCTTGGCCAGCTACACGTCTCCGGCGAGCCTGATGTGGACTTGGAGTCTGTTGGCTCCACCGATCCGATGCATGTCGACTCCGACACGGCCACGCTCGACGCTTTCCCCACCGACGTCGCGATCTACAACGACCCACTTCCCCGGGCCGATGGCTGCGATGGTGCCACCGCCGAGGTGATGGTCATCGGCCACGGCGGCGCTTCTGGCGAGAACGCCCTCGATGCCCCGCATGCGGCAGTCCACGACTTGTCCATCCCCCTCCCGGCCGATGCCGACGCCGAAGCACTGGAGGCTCGCCGCCTCGCCCTCCTCGCGGAGGGCCGGAAGTTGGCTTCCATGAGATGCCTCACTGAGGCCCACCAGCGCGAAGCCGACCGCGCCGCCTTTGGCACGCTGCTCCCAGGCAGGCCAAGCCGAGCCGGTGTTGTCAGACAGCGCGGCGCTGCCCTTGCCGACACGCTAGGAGTCGACCGCCTAGTCTACGCCACTCCACTCGAGAACCTGCGCGCCGCCCAGGCGGCCGTAGACGAGCTAGACGGACTGGGGGCCGAAGAACTCCCCCACATGACCAGACGCATCCAACAACTAATCGATGCAGCCGCACAGCGGCACGAAGCCGACGCCCGCGCGGAAAGCCCTCCCCCGTGCCGAGAGCACGGCGCGACGTCCCGGACGCCGACTGTGGGTAAAACCCGTGCGCGACACGAGAAAGAGCCGGCTGCTAGCCGAAGCCGAACCCGGATCTCCATCGAGCGAGACGCAGAAGGCCGTCCCCGGGCCGTGGAGCGGCGGGGCAACACGCCTCCACGTCTGCCTCGTGGGGAGAGATATCCCACCCCACCGCCTGTCACGCATCCGACTCTCAGCAGCCGACTAGGTCGCCGCGAAGGAGTCGGCGAGAGCGACGCCCGCCATCGGATCGACCGCCTAGCGCGATCCCTGGCGCTAGAAGAAGAAGATGATGTTGGCCCGCCTTGCTTCGGCCCCCGCATCCGCGACGAGCCTTTCCCCAAAGGGTTCTCGCTCCCAAGAGACACGCCCAAGTACAACGGCTCCGTGAAGCCGGAAGATTGGTTGATCGACTACTCCACAACGGTTCACATAGCAAACGGCAACAGGCGCGTTGCCGTGAAGTACGTGCCCCTCATGCTGCAAGGCACGGCGCGGACCTGGCTCAATAGCCTCATGCCATACAGCATCAACAGCTGGCTAGACTTCACAGAAGCCTTCGTCCGCAACTTCACCAGCACCTACAAGCGGGCTCCCAAGCCCAGACAGCTCTCCTTGTGCGTACAAGGCCCCGCCGAATCCACTCGCGACTACCTCATGCGTTGGGCCGAGCTCCGTAACTCTTGCGAAGGGGTGCACGAGGTGCAAGCCATAGAATACTTCACTACCGGGTGCCGAGAAGGCACCCTCCTCAAGCACAAGCTCCTCTGTGACGAGCCGACTACCCTCGACGAGCTTCTGGTCATAGCGGACAAGTACGCCACCGCCAACTCCTCAATGAAGACTAAACTCCGGGTAGACGCGTCCGGGAAGGTACTCAACCCGGCGCCCAAGACGCCAGCTGGGGACTCCGGCCGATGCCCGTACCAGAACGACCACAAGCGCAAGGGCCCCGTGCCGCCCTCCACCAGTCGGCAGGTGGCCACAGTCGAAGACGAGCAGCCCGATGGGCGGCCCGCACCCAAGAAGCAGAGGGGTGGCAGGCCGGCTCGGCAGCCGGCCTTCTCCTACGAGCAAACTCTCGACGCCCCATGCTAGTTCCACAGCAGCGCGAAGCCGTCCAACCACACAACCCAGAAGTGCCACTGGCTCACCCGAATCTCCAAAGGCGAAGGGCTCGCGCCGCCTCCGCCTGTTGGTCCACCGCCTCCGGCTCCGCAGCTGCCGACCGCTCGGCCAGCAGTCGGAGCTGTGCACGATGAGTTCCCCGACGAGCACGCCGCCTATGTCATCTTTACAAGCCAGCCCGAAGGCCGGCACAGCAGACGCCGAGAGCACCAGGAAGTCAACATGGTTGCTACCAACCCCGCCGAGCACATGCACTGGTCAGAAAAGCCTATCAGCTGGAGCCGGGCCGACCACCCAGAGGTGATGCCATCTCCCGACTCTTATGCGTTGGTTTTGGATGCGACCCTTGCAACGGACAGACGCGCCGCCCGTTTCTCCCACGTGCTGATAAACGGCGGGAGCATCATCAACATCCTGTACCGTGACACCCTGGAGAAGCTGAACGTCAAGACGAAGCAACTCATGCCTACTCGGACTGTGTTCCATGGCATTGTACCTAGCCTGTCCTGCGCCCCCATTGGCAAGATCAAGATTGATGTTCTCTTTGGGGACAAGGATCATTTCCGCTGGGAAGCGATCTGGTTTGAAGTGGTGGACCTGGAGAGCCCCTACCATGCATTGCTTGGCCGTCCTGCCTTGGCCAGGTTCATGGCTGTTCCCCACTATGCTTACCTCAAGATGAAGATGCCGAGCGCCAAGGGCATCATCACCATAGCCGGCGATTACAAGAAATCTTACGAGTGCGCAGCAGCTAGCAGCCGGCTGGACGAGTCCCTTGTGATTGCCGAAGAAAAGAAGATGTTGGACCGAGTCATGGCCATGGCCAGCAAACAGCCGGCCCTGTCCCCCGATCCCAAGGAGTGTCATGCCCAAGGATCTTTCCAGCCGGCCAAGGAGACGAAGAAGATACCTCTTGACCCCGAGCACCCAAAAAGGTTTGCCGTCATCGGGGCAAACCTAAACAGCAAATAGGAAGGCGAGCTCGCCGATTTCCTCCGTGAGAATCGGGACATCTTTGCATGGTCCCCTAAGGACATGCCGGGTGTTCCGAAGGAATTCGCCGAGCACAAGCTACACGTCCGAGAAGGCGCAAAACCAGTCAAACAACCCCTTTGCCGACTGTCGGAGGAGAAAAGAAGGATTGTAGGAGAAGAGATAGCCCGGCTTCTGGCAGCCGGCTTCATTATGGAGGTTTTCTTTCGAGAGTGGCTCGCCAACCCGGTCCTCGTGCTAAAGAAGAACAACAAGTGGCGCATGTGCATAGACTACACGAGCCTCAACAAGGCCTGCCCCAAAGATCCCTTTGCCCTGCCAAGGATTGATCAAGTGATAGACTCCACGTCCGGATGCGAGCTGTTGAGTTTCTTGGATGCTTACTCAGGATACCACCAGATAAAGCTAGATCCGGCTGATCGCCTGAAGACCGCCTTCATCACGCCATTCGGAGCTTTCTGCTACCTGACTATGACATTCGGCTTAAGAAATGCTGGTGCCACTTTTCAGTGTTGCATGCAGAAGTGCCTCCTCAAGCAGCTCGGCAGAAATGCCCACGTCTACGTAGACGACATTGTGGTGAAGACGGAGAAGCGTGGCACCTTGCTGGAAGATCTCAAGGAAACATTTGAGAACCTGCGCCGGTTCCAGATCAAGCTCAACCCCGAGAAATGCGTGTTCGGAGTGCCAGCCGGCCAGCTCCTAGGCTTCCTGGTCTCCGAACGCGGCATCAAATGCAACCCGGTAAAGATCAAGGCCATTGAGAGAATGGTGATTCCCACCAAACTTCGAGACGTCCAGAAGTTCACCGGGTGCTTGGCCTCCCTGAACCGCTTCATCAGCTGGCTCGGAGAGAAAGCTCTCCCCCTCTACCGCCTCATGAAGAAGACCACTCACTTCGAGTGGAATGACCAAGCCGACCAAGCTTTTCACGAGCTGAAGAAGATGCTGGCCACGCCGCCTGTCCTGGCGGCGTTGACTGAGAAAGAGCCCATGCTCCTCTACATTGCTGGAACCAGCCGAGTGGTCAGCACCGTCATCGTAGTCCAGCGCCCAGAAGAGGGTCGAGCCCAGCCGGTCCAGAGGCCGGTGTACTTTTTGAGTGAGGTGCTGTCTACCTCGAAGCAGAACTACCCGCACTACCAGAAGATGTGCTATGGCGTGTACTTCGCCGCCAAGAAGCTAAAGCCCTACTTCCAAGAGCACCCCATCACGGTCGTATGCACCACCCCGCTTGCCGAGATCATAGGCAGCCGGGATCCATCCGGCCGGGTGGCGAAATGGGCCATCGAGCTGGCCCCTACACGATCTTCTACCAGCCTCGCACCGCCATCAAGTCCCAAGCACTGGCCGACTTCCTCGTCGACTGGGCCGAGACCCAGTACCTGCCGCCAGCTCCCGACTCCACTCATTGGCGCATGCACTTCGACGGGTCCAAGATGCGCACCGGCTTGGGAGCCGGCATCATCCTCACCTCTCCCAAAGGCGACAAGCTCAGATACACGCTGCAAATTCACTTTGCCGCCTCCAACAACGTGGCCGAGTACGAGGCGCTCATACACGGGCTCCGGCTTGCCAAAGAGCTCGGCATACGCCGGATCCTATGTTACGGCGACTCGGACTTGGTAGTCCAGCAATCATCCGGCGACTGGGACGCCAAGGACGCAAATATGGCGAGCTACCGCTTCCTCGTTCAGCAGATCAGCGGGTACTTTGAAGGATGCGAGTTCCTCCACGTACTGCGAGCCGACAACGAGCCAGCTGATACCCTGGCTCGAATAGGCTCCACTCGGCAGGCAATACCAACCGGTGTCTCTCTGCAATGTCTCCTCAAGCCGTCTATCAAACCGTCTCCAGAGTCCGATTCCATCTTCGTGCCGCCTGACCCCGACGCAGCCGGGTCCGGCTCAAAGAACCAAGCAGGTGACCCGGGGACTTCGATAGTCGGCCCGGGGACGTCAGTAGGCGGCTCGGGGACTTCTGTAGTTACGCCCGACCCAGGGACTGCCACACCCGGCTCGGGGACTGCGATAGTCGGCCCGGGGACTGCACCAACACAACAGGCGGCGGCTGACTCCAGCATTTCACCAACCAGCCCGCCCGCCCTGGTCGCAGTAGCCGTGTTGGCAATAGAAGAAGTCGTAGCTCCATCATGGGCCCAGTCCATCCTCAACTTCCTAATAAACCAAGATCTGCCGGCTGACGAAACAGAGGCAAGACAAGTCCAACACCGAGCTGGAGCATACACAATCGTCAATAGAGAGCTCATCAGGTGCAGTGTCACCGGAGTCTTCCAGCGATGCGTCGAGCAAGAGAAGGGCATTGCAATCCTCAGAGACATCCACCAAGGAGAATGCGGCCACCATGCGGCCTCAAGATCACTCATCGCCAAAGCTTTCCGCCATGGGTTCTTTTGGCCGACTGCTTTGGATGACGCCAAGGAGTTAGTTAAACATTGCAAAGGGTGCCAAGTCCTCAGCTCCAAGCAACACATGCAGGCTTCGGCACTCAAGACCATTCCCCTCACTTGGCCCTTCGCCGTTTGGGGACTGGACATGGTGGGCCCATTCAAGATGGCGCGCGGCGGCATGACACATCTACTTGTCGCCGTGGACAAATTCACCAAATGGATTGAGGCAAAGCCGATCAAGAAGCTGAATGGGCCGACTGCCATGACATTCATCGCAGATATAACAACTCGGTACGGCGTGCCACACAGCATCATCACCGACAACGGCACGAATTTCGCCAAGGGAGCATTGGCATGTTTCTACGCGACGCAGGGCATCCGGTTGGACTTAGCATCCGTTGCCCACCCGCAGTCAAATGGCCAAGTCGAGCGAGCCAGCAACCTCATCCTTTCCGGCATCAAGCCCCGACTGGTCGTACCACTGGAACGTTCGGCCAGCTGTTGGCTCGATGAGCTGCCGGCCATCCTCTGCAGTCTGCGCACTACCCCAAACAAGTCAACCGGCTTCACTCCTTTCTTCCTCGTGTATGGTGCCGAGGCGGTCATCCCAACTGACATCGAGTTCGACTCGCCTCGGGTAACCATGTACATGGAGGCGGAGGCCATGGAAGCACAAGAAGACGGCATCGACCTGCTGGAAGAAGGCCGGCTGTTAGCCCTCAGCGGTCCGCCATCTACCAGCAGGGCTTGCGCCGCTACCACAGCCAGAAGGTCAGACCAAGATCTTTCCAAGAGGGCGACCTCGTGCTCCGGCTGATCCAGCAAACAGCCGGCCAGCACAAGCTCTCGGCCCCTTGGGAAGGCCCCTTTGTCATCAGCAGAGCGCTGGGAAATGACTCCTACTACCTGATCGACGCACAGAAGCCGAAGGTACGAAAGAGAGACGACTTCGGCAAGGAGTCGGAACGACCATGGAACGCCAACCTCCTCCGAAGATTTTACAGTTGAAATGCAGTATGTATCACGCTAACTTTTGTACTAAGTACGAGACAATAGGCCCCCCGAGGAGAGCTTAGGGACTGCCATCTTTTATCTATGAATGAAGAGTATCATGCTTATGATCATGTCATTACATTCACTTTTTTCGTCTGGCACCGGGTTCGACTAGTCGGCCCGGGGACTGGCCGCCTTGAGTTATATTAGAAGTCCTACCCACAGTCAGACAAGTAGTGTGTCGGCACCCAAGCCTTCTCTTGCCAAAAGTCGCAGTTTGAAGAACCGGCTGTCCGGCTGGTAAGAGTTAAGGGCAGGAAAGGACGCCCACACGAAAAACGGCTAGGGACTAACGGACTAATATAACAAAAGCCGGTTTTTCTCCCACCACCGACCGACTACCAGAGTAGCTGGCCGGCCGGCTTCCATTCACCTCGCTTCAATCTAAGAAAGCTCGAGTACTTGCCTTCCCCAAAAAAATATAAATATAGCCAAGTTCTTCCCTAGCCACAGGCTGCAGAGCAGCTGCCGGTTGGGAAGGCAGCAGCCAGGGGAAGGCGGCAAAGGAAACAGCCTAAGGATAAAAAGCATACGCGAATGGAAGCCAAACACACACACACAATCATATTTATACAAAAGACCTTCGAAAGGCCAGCATTCAACATAGTTTGAATACACCCCCAGTGGGTGGAACTACGCAAGTTTAATAAAAATTGTTTAAAAAGTAACAAGCAGGAAAAGCAAGGACGGCAGATGAAGCCAAGGGAACGACTGGCGAGTCGGGCAGGTCGGTAGAGACGGCAGTGCTGGCTGGAGGAGTGGCCGGCTGGCGAACCTCGGCATGATCACCACCTCCCGCAGAGGGCGCGCTAGCACGCGCCTTGTTGCTGGAGGCACGGTCAAGCTGAGGCTGGCTGGCCGCTTCACCGGCCGGCTCGATGTCTTCGCCTTCCTCTCCTTCGTCGTCTTCACCTTCATCGCTGGAAGCGATCTCCTCCGCCGAGTCCTCACCCTCTGCCGGGTTCAGCCCGAACCATTCCTCCGGCTGGGCAACGCCGTCGTCATTTCTTTCAGGGGCAAAGGCGCTGATGTCAGTGCACTCGGCGATCGTCGAGGCATGCTGAGCGATAGTCGGCCACACCTCCTCCATCTCCTCATTGGCTTCCAGCCGCCAGGTGCGCAGCTGGTCCAGGTTCAGCCCGGGATACCAGGCTCGGACGAACTCCAGCACCCGCCCAGCTCCAAGCCGGGCTGCCGATGCCTTCCAGGCCTCGAAGCGGCCAACTGCAACCTCCAGCCAGTCAGCAGTCCCACTCGGGGTGCGGGGAATCGCTTCGCCTGGCCAGAGGGCAGCCAACACCTGCGCCCCGGCGCGCTGGAGGAGGCGGAGCATGCGGTGAGCCGGCTGCAGCCGGGCTTGGACCGCCAAGAGTTGCTCCTCAAGCGTCCGGCTCGCGTCCGGCGCGATTTCAGCCCCCGCCTGCCGGCGCGCCTCGCGGTGGGCCTCGATGGCCTAGGTGGCAATGACGGAGTAGCCGGGGAAGTAGTCTGCACAAAGGACAAAAAGAAGCACAAGTCAGAACACAAATCAGGGGGCAAGGGGCAAGCAAGGAGTGAGGAAGGCGGCTTACCATCGATCAGATCCTCAACCCGGCCGTAGCTCTCGCTCAGCGCTTGTTTTGCCTCAGCCCAGCCCGCCGCTTTGGTCTCGAACTCAGCTTTGAGGGCGTCCTCGCTATCCTGCGCCTTCTTCAGAGCCGCCTTGTGGCTCTCCTCCTGGTCGGCCAACTTCTTGGCCAGGCGGTCGCGCTCCAGGACTAAGGCGTTGCACTCGGCTTCCTTGGCGCGAAGGACGGTCTGGGCCCCGCTGAGCTGCTCCCTCAAGTCGGCATTGGCTCCTGCAAGCATGAAGACAAAGGAAAAATCAATAAGGAAGAAGTCGTCAGGGAAGATCCGACCCGACTGCTCAGCAGTCGGCCCGAATCTCGGGGACTACACCCAGTGGGTGCGCTGACGCGCCCCCACAGGAGATGAATGAGACAAAGCACGCACTCCGGCTATTAGTCAGGTCCTCAGTTTTCTGGCCTAGCTCCTGAGCCTGGGAGTTGAAGGCAGCAGCGCGGAGGTTATGGTATTCCTGGAAGATCAGACAGGACGCAAGAATAAGATAGCTGTCAGGACCTAGTAAGTTCCAAGCTGCCTGCTCAGCAGCCGACTCGGAACTCGGGGACTACACCCAGTGGGTGCGCTGACACGCCCCCACGGAAGAAATCAAAAAAGCAAAACAACCAAGGCCAGAAGGCTCACCTGAATGACGGCCCGCGTCGTGAGGAACTCTTGGGTATATCGCTGCAGCGAAGCGGCCTGGGCTTGAAGCCGGTTCCGGACCTCCTGGGCCGCCGTGTTCAGCTCGGCCGTCCCCCCGCTGGGCGTCCACTCGGACGTGCTGGCGCTGGCCGCCTCCAGGGCCTCCGCCGTCCGGCCGGCGCCCGCAGCTCTGTGCGGCTCCGGCGCGGAGGTAGTTCCCCCTGCGCGCCGGCGAAAAGCCGGCTGCACCTTGAGGCCGGCCCCTGCCTCCGGCTCGCCCCTGGCCGGCTGCTCTGGCGCCGCGGCTGGTCGGCTGCTTTGGCCCGCTCCAGTCGGCGCCGTCTGCGGCGCCTCCTCCACGAAGACCACGTGGTCCTCCCTCCTCTCCATCACCGGTGGGTCTCGGTCGACCTCCTCCGACAGGGGCACGGGGATGTCGGGGGCCACGACGTGGAGGGGAACGACGAGCTGCGGAGGCTGGTTGCGCGAGGCCTCCGCCTCCCTCTCCGCGGCCGCCACCTCCGCCCGGGCCTTGGCCGCCGTGTCGGCCTGCTCCTTCGCCGCCTGGGCGGTCCTTCGCTCCGCCGCCTCCCGCTCCTCCCGCGCCTCCCGTGCGTTCCGCTCCGTGGCCTCCATGAGGTCGGCGCGGGGATCCACGCGGCAGGAGCCTAAGGACCCTCCAGTCGGCCCGACTACGGAGCTGCCAGGACCTCGCTCGAGGGAAAGCGGTGCCCTGCCCGGTGAGCAAAGAAAAGTTTAGAAGAGCCTCAATCGAAGAGGACAACAAAAAATACAAGACGTTTGACGCTTACGCCGAGATCGCATGCGGCTGTTTCACCGCCTTGCGGAAGCGGGCCACCTTCACGGCCGCCTCATCCCGCTTGGTCGCCGCCGTGGAACCCTTGGATTTCTTTGGCTGGCTGCCGAAGTAGGTCGACGCGGCCCGGCATTTCTGCGCGCCGCCACGGGCAGCCGGCGTGGCAGACGGGCCCGCGCCTTGATGATCAAGCGCCGGCTGGCGGTGCGGAACGACTTTGACCTCGTCATCGTCCGCCCAGTCCTCGAGGCCGGCCCTGAGCCCCGCGCCGCCTGCCTCGTCGCCTTCCCCCACGACGGCATCTTCCATGGCGGCCGCTCCCAGGTCCGGATCATCGACGTCGTCCACCGTGCGGTCGGGGAGGAGCTGGCGCTCTACCCCTGCGGCCCCGGCCGTCGGCGGAAGAAGAGGGTTCTGCCGAGGGCAAACCAATTGATCAGAAGTCGGCCATCATGAGGCCGGCTACAAAAAGGAAGAAAAGAAGAAAAACTTACAGCAGGCGGAGGGTTGGCACGAGAATACGCCCCCTTGCCGTATCGCCAATCCTCGGCAAGCTTGCAGTTGGAGATGTAGTTCACCATGTAAGACACCTCGACATGAGGCATCTCCCTGGTGCTCAGCCGGCCTTGGAGTGGAAGTACTCGGTGCGCCACGAAGGCAGCCACCAGGTCAGCTCCGGTCAGGCCCTCCGACTGGATCATCACCCGGAGCTGGGCGACGGCTGCGTTCCCGGCCTGAGACAACGACCTGGCCCGGTAGCTCCACAAGGGTTGCCTCCCAGCCGGCGGACCGGCTACGTAAGCCGGCAGGTTGACGAAGTCGCCTAGTTGGGCGATGTTCTTCATGTAAAAATAGGACTTCTGCCAGAGCTTCACCGACTAGATCAGCGGGATGGGCGGGAACAGATTGTTCTCGTCCGTCTGCCTCATGGCGATGAAGGCTCCGCAGGGGGCGGGCACGCTCGTGACAACGGTGCCGAGCTTGCGCTGGAAGAATTCTCCCTAGAGCTCGAGAGTGGGGAGAACCCCAAGAAAGCCCTCACACAGGGTGACGAAAGCCGACAGCAGCTTCACCGCGTTGGGTGTGAGGTGATGTGGCTGGAGGTGGTAAAACTCAAGAAAAGAGCGAAGGAATCCGCTCGCCGGGAGGCCGAAGCCGCGCAGGTAGTGCGAGCGGAAGATTACCCGCTCGCCCTCCTCCGGTGCCGGCGAAATCTCCCTCGCCGGCGCACGACGAACCCGCACGTAGTTCACGCCCGGCAGACGCTGCGTCCGGCGGAGGAACTCAACATGGTCCTCGTGGACGTTGGAGCCGTCCCACGAGCTCGACAACGCCATGGGAGCGACCCGGCAAGGAACAAGGTGATGCGACGGCGGAGACGCGCACGACCCCGCTACGGCGGGACCGGAGGAACCGAGAGGTCCAACGGCGGGGCGGCGCGGCAATGGGTCGCTACAGCGGCGGAAGGAAGGAGAAGGAAGGTGAGAAAGGGTGGAGCGAGGGAGAGCGTGGGAGCCTCTGCCGCTCCCTCTCCTCCCCCTACTTATAGACCCGCGCGGTGGAGCCGAGGAGGCGTGGTGTGGGGGAACGTGGGATCAACTGCGCCCACTCCCCCACGTCCCGTGATTATTGCGCCCTGATGACGTAATGAAACCGCCGCGGGAAGGCGAGCGGTCCATTGTGGGCCGCAGAAGATCCGCGCTTGGGCCGAGGCCTAGAAGTGGCGGGCTCGGGCCTGCGGTGGCGGCCCATCACGCGCGTGCGTTGGCAGGTTTTCCTTGCCACGTGGCCCGCGGGGTGGCGCGCGGTTAGCTCGCAGGCCGACCCATGTTCCCGCCTACAAGATACGGAGCTTTCCGAAGACGGCGCGCATAAGCAAAGCCAGCTCCTCAGGATAGGAAGCTGACCAAGCTTCTCGTCCCTTTGTTAGCCTTGAAGCTCGATCAGCTTCGGGGACTACTGTCGGAGTAAACGACCACGGGTAGCCTAGCCGGCTCCCCCTGGCCCTTCTGAAAAAATTACGAGCTGATCCGGCCCTCAAGAATCCAAGACGTGGGGCTGGCTTCCCCTTGCCGGCTGTCTCCCAGGCCGACTATCGGAAGGCGGCCCGGCTTTAGCCCTCATGAAGAAAGCCGCGGGAGGGCCGGCTCCAAGAAGCCGGCCGCGAGAAGGCTGACTCCAAGAAGCCGGCTCCCACAAAGCGGTCAAGATCGTACCCTCGAAGTTTGCATCCACATAACAGCGATGTGGCGGGGCGTGGCTACAGTAAAGCTAGCCGCCCCCGAATCCCGGAGAACGCCTGGCACAGTGCGCCGTACGGGGTGGCCATGACCCGTCCGGCGCGGCACTGTTGCCATGTTGACCCTGATGCCACCCACGACGGGCTGTCAGCATGGCCCACGGGCGGTGGGCCCCTTCAGGCAGAGAGATAGCCGAAGGCAGCCAGGCCTCCCCCAGTCAGCCCAAGACAGGGCCGGCTCCCCATAGCCGGCTTGCCTCCTCCCTCGAAGGAGACGCCCCATTAAGGAGACAAGACGTGGTGAGGCTACAACGATTGCCCGCCGGGAGGCGGCACTATAGCCACGCCCACCTCGGCGAAGCCCTCGTCACCGGGTTTGAGGCAACAGTAACCAGCCACCGACAAGGCCCTTGACAGTGGGGCCTGCCTGTCGACCAAGGAGCCGGCAGCCGGCGGGACCCACCAGCCGGCGGGCCCCAACAGCCGGCACAGAAGCCGGCGAGCGTAGACACAGACGGCTAGGGCCCACGCCCAGCCGGATTACCATTGTACCGCCGGGGGGTGGGCCTATATAAACCCCCCGGGACACCCATGCAAAGGGTTGATCTGAGCTAGTTTTAGACACCACATAGAGAGGAGACGAGAGCTAGCCGTGCCCTTCTTCTTCTTCTCGCCAAACAGCTCAAGGAGCATCTTGTAGCCACTCGTTCATCTAGTGATCATGTGGAGACCCCGCAGAGCAGCAGTAGGGGTGTTATCTCCATGGGGAGCCCTGAAGCTGGGTAAGATTCGCCAGCGTGCATGTCTTCGCATCATCCCGCTTCCAGGCACCGGCGACGTCTTACTGGCTCCCATAATGATAAGCCACCCGTTGGCATATGTCGCACCTACCACCCGACACAGAGACTTCGATCCATTGGGATCGGGTCGCTATAAGATGGTATCAGAGCACATGACCACTAGGAAAAGCCACAAGATACTCTTATCTATTCATTTATAATCCTTCTCCATTTCTACACTATAGATGTCGGACCCCAGGAACAAGTTCACTCAAACTGATGACGACACCCCTTTCGGACGACACTTGAAGGAAGTCATGAGGTACCTGAACATCGGCCTACCAAGCTTTACTGGAACCTTCACTGCAACTTTACCAAAAGAGTAGCGCTAGAAGATCCAAGTTTGTGTTCCTGGAAGGACTTCTGCACCAACTACCGAGCCCATCGAGTTTTCCTTTGATGCACCAACCCGGAGCTTAGGAAAGAGCATGGCCGCCCACATCACCTTTGGACGCATTTGTGAGATGTACAACAGGGATCTCGAAGACACTGTCTACCAGATATGTGGACGCCGAGAGGAGAAATGGGAGATGATTCGCACCAGGAAGGATGGATCTATTGCGGCATATATACAGGAGATGGATCAGCACATTCGTCGATATGAGAATCATATGTGCGCTATCGTGAAGAAGACCAAGAAGGTGATGACCCAGAATATGGACCTATAGGATGAACTCAAGGCAACTCGCGATGGATACGAAGAGGAAATTGCTATGCTACTGGAGCAGAATGAAGACCCGAGGAAGAAGCTAGGAATACCCGTGGTGAAACCAGAACCTGAAGTAGACATTTGTTCGGAAGACTACATCATACTAGATGACACATACACCGACATTGATGATGAAGAAGAGAATGATGATGAGGACAGTGATGATTATGAAGACGAAGTTGGAGCTGATATTATGGAGTCTTCCACCGATCAAAACTTCTAATCGACCACCATGTTTATATTAGAGTTCTTCCAAGTAGTTAGAAATCATTCATGAGATTTTGTAATAGTAGTTTAGATCGATTGTATGAATTTTGTTTGAAATTGAGTGGTGTGAATTGAATATGTTTGTCTCATATGCATATGGGTAGTGAAATCTCTCATTAGACCTCGTTCTATTCTGATTTCTCACCCCTCTAACCTATCAGACGCCTCCGAGACGTGACCCCGGATTCACTTTCCCATCAGAGCTCACCCAGTTGATTCAACAACAGAATGCCTTGATGCAGATGATCATCTAGAACCAAGGCAACAACAGCAACCCACCGCCACCACCCCTAGTTGACAACCTAGCCCGTTTCCTAAGGTTGAATCCGCCGGTGTTCTCTAGCAGCACCGAGTCGATTGTTTCTGATGATTGGCTCCGCAAGATCGGAAGAGAGTTAACAACTGTTGGATGCATGGACGCGGAGAAGGTGCGCTTTGCCGCACATCAGCTTGATGGACCAGCAACCTCTTGGTGGGAGAATTTTACCACCACCTACCCCATTGCTACAGTTACATGGGATCATTTCAGCAGGCCTTCCAGACCGCACATATCTCATCTGGAGCCATGAGTTTGAAGCAGCGTGAGTTCCGCAACTTATGCCAGGGGAATCGTACCGTGGGGCAGTATGTGGATGAGTTCAGCAAGTTAGCATGCTACACCCCAGATGATGTGGCCACAGATTTCTCGAAGCAGGAGAAATTTCTTGTGGGACTCAATGATAAGCTGAGTATGCAGTTGATGGTGGCAACTTTCAACAACTACCAGGATCTGGTAGACATGGCCCTCATGATTGAAGGCAAGCAGCAGCTGATAAAGAGCCGCAAACGGAAGTATGGACAAGGGAAGTACATCTTCACGGGGAAGGAGTTGAACCTTAGCCGAGGAGATGGTTGGAGCTCATAAAGGATTATGACATGAGACTGCATTATCACCCAGGAAAGGCTAATGTCGTGGAAGATGCTTTGAGTCGCAAGAGTTATGTTAATACTCTCATAACCGGAGGATTACCTCAGGAGTTAGCCGATGATCTCCGAGAACCTCGCTTTGAGATAGTTCCGAGAGGTTTTGTTGCAGCATTGGAAATTCAGTCCACTTTTTTGGGAAGGATCCGAGAAGCCCAGAAGACGGACAAGGAAATTGCGGAGATAAAAGAAAGGATGAGTAAGGTAAAGGCTAAAGGTTTTCGTGAGGATGAACATTGAACTTAATGGTTTGAGGATCGCATCTATGTGCCCGATGACCCAGAGATCAGGAAGTTCATTTTTCAGGAGGCTCATGATCCGCCTTACTCGATTCACCCAGGTAACACCAAGATGTATCTGGACTTGAAGGAACGTTTCTGGTGGATAGGAATGAAGAAGGATATCACCGATTAAGTAGCAGTGTGTGACATATGTCAGAGAGTTAAGGCAGAGCATCATATGCCAGCAGGGTTACTTCAGCCTTTGCCGATACCCGAATGGAAATGGGATAAGCTTGGCATGGATTTCATCACCGGATTGCCCAGGACTCATTCAGGATATGACTCCATTTGGGTGGTAGTTGATCGCTTGACCAAGGTAGCTCACTTCATCCCCGTGAAAACCACATATACGAGCGCTAAGTTGGCCAAGATATACATGACCAAGATCGTATGTCTGCATGGAGTTCCGAGGACCATCGTATCAGATAGAAGGACATATGTGTCTTAGAAGTTTTGGAATCAGTTACAGCAAACTTTGGGTCCAGGCTAGATTTCAGTACAGCCTTTCATCCGCAGACAGATGGGCAGACTGAGAGAGTCAATCAGATTTTGGAGGACATGTTCAGATCTTGCGCGCTAGATTATGGGTCTAGTTGGGATGATAATTTACCCTATGCAGAGTTCTCTTATAACAATAGCTATCAGGCTAGTTTGAAGATAGCCCCTTTTGAAGCTTTGTATGGAAGTAGGTGCAGGACACCATTGATGTGGGATGAAGTTGGAGGTCGACAATTATTCGGACCAGATTTAATCAGACATTCTGAGGAGAAGGTCAAGTTGATCCATGATAGGCTTAAGATAGCCCAGTCTAGGTAGAAGAGTTAGGCTGATACTAAACGCAAGGATGTAACCTATGAAGTCGGGGACAGAGCATATCCTTGTGTGTCGCCACTTCGAGGAGTTAAACAATTTGGAGTCAAAGGAAAGTTAGCACCACAGTTTGTGGGACCATACAGAGTCTTGGAACGTATGGGTAAAGTTGCCTACAAGTTGGATTTACCCGAAGGTTGGTCAGGAGTTCATGATGTGTTTCACGTTTCCCAGTTGAAGAAGTGCCTTGCAGAGATGGCCGATATTCCTCTGAGAGATACAGTGCCCCTGGAAGGAATTCGGTTGGAGAGTGACCTGACTTATGAGGAGAAACCCGTCAATATTCTTGAGTTCGCCAACCGAGTTACTCGCAGCAAGGTCATCAAGTTTTGCAAAGTTTAGTGGAGTCACCATACCGAGGAGCAAGCCACCTGGAAACGAGAAGAATACCTCCAGAAGGACCGCCCACATCTTTTTGCTAGCCAACCCGAATCTCGAGGGCAAGATTCATCTTAAGGGGGGTAGGTTTGTTACATCCCAATTTTCAATTTGGATGTTACTATTTAGATCATCCATATGCATCCATGATTATGCATTATTGCCCATTTGTTTTCTCTGAATTTTGATCCTAGAAAACCTTAAGCAACTCAAGGACCAATTGAGAGAGTTGGAGGTTTCCCAAAAATCCATTTTTGAATTTTCAAAATTTGGTAAATTGGATCAAATTGATTTATTCAAAATTCTTTTCCAATTATTTCAAATAAATAAAATAAAGAGAGAAGATAAAGGGACTTCTTCAAAAACAACAAAGAAATATTGGAAACTGAATTTTGAATTTTGGAATAATTTATTTGATCTTATGTGCAAGTTTATTTATTTTTATTGCAGAGTTTATTAGTACTGAAAATCAATTTTCAAAACTTGCATTTTTTGGACAGAAACATGTCCACAAGGTCATATATGAGACCATATAATTGTGTGAATTTTGTGTGATTTTTAAAAATATATTTGTTATGTTTTTCTATTTTTCGTATTTATTGGAATAGTTATTTATTTTAAAAAAATATGTCGGGCCGCCCAACTGGGCCGGCCCAGCTCAGCCGCAAGGCCGCGGCTCAGCCCAACGCACCGCGCCGCCCGTCTTTGAGCTCGGGAAGTAGTCTCGAGTGAACGCGGCCATCGCCGCTGTGCCCGACCCGGAGTACCGCCGCCGCCTCGCCTTGCCTCCTCCCCCACGCGCCCGAGGCCGCCCCTCCTCCTTTATATAGCTCTCCCCCGACCCCTCTCCTCCCAAATCGAGCAGCAGCAGCCGTGCCGTAACAGGCACCGCCGCTGACGACCGTCGCACCGCATCCACCGCCGCCCCGCGCTGCGCCCGCTGCCGTTCGTCGCCGGAGTCACCGCCGCCGAAGCCGCCGACCAACGGAGCCGTGGCCCCGTTCGAAGCCGAGCCGCCACCACCGTCTTCTTCGTCGCCGGAGACCTCCACGCCGCGGTAACCGCCGCCTCTTCCCTCGTTCGTTTGATCTCAGATCGGCGGCTAGAAATAGATCGATCTGTTTTTTTATTTTTGAACTGTTATCCGTTAATTAGCAAACGCTCATTGTTTAAGCCTCTATAGCGAACGTTTTTCAGCATTTAGGTTCTGTAGCGAACGCTCGTTCGTTAGATTTTCTGTTTGTAGCTAGGGACCTAGATGCAATTATTTTTCTTACACATTAGCCCCTCGTTTTCAATCTATCACAACATTTTACTCGTTTGTCCAAATTCAATAAAACCAACGCCAAATTCTTCATCATGATCCCCTCTATCCAGATAACCAACTTGGTAGTATTTTTAAAAATTTTAAATTTGATTTCAAGCAGCTTTGAATTTGAATTTTTTTTATCATAACTTGAGTTTCGTAACTCCGATTTAGTTGATTCTTTTTGCAAATCGAAGCTCTTGATCTAAAGTTTCTGTTAAGACCTAATCCTCATAGTTTAAGTACTGTTAGAAACAATTTTCTGTTTAAAAGAGATATTTGCTTATTTTCGAGTTTTCTGAATCTTTTTCTTTGATTTCTTTGCATCTTCATGCTTGAGTGCTTATGTATGATATTGTTTATCCACGACAGATTTTCCGGAGTGTGAAGCTTGCTACTACGAGTCTCTAGGGTTTACCGATCGTCAGCAAGGGAAGTGACACTTTGATCATACTCTTTTATACCCAGATTTATTATGCATTGGTTTCACCCTCGAAGATTGCTTGAGTAGGATTGGGAACATGTGGTTATTGCTACGTAGTTCATGACATAGGAACCTATTACCTTTGATCTCCCCAGGAATATATGTTATGTTCATAAATTGCTTAGCCATGCTCGTAGACGGGGATTGGTATATGAGATTCATGCAAGTTGTGAGAGATAATAATTAAGGGTAACTTAAGGTGGCAACGTTAACACACATCTGGGTGGATTGTTTGGGGCACCTAGAGAAACTAGTGCTTGCTCAAGGGACTCCCGGAGTACCCGTGTGATTACCCTAGGTCCGCTACCCAGGCTCAAAGGGATCATATAATTATTAATGCCTAGAAACTTCCGTGTGCAGCCACAAGCCATTATGGGCTCTGGCATAGTTGAGTAAGTTGTGTCACCTCTTTCAGTGGTAGACTAGCAGATGTAGGGGAAAGTAGGTGTACCGGTCTACCCAGAGTAAAGAGTTAATGCTTCAGAAAGGCTATGTGTTGATCTTCCGATCATGGATGCGGTCGAGTCTTATGGGGAAAAGTGTGCAAACCTCTGCAGAGTGTATAAACTAATCATGATTAGCCGTGTCCCCGGTTATGGACAACTTGAGTATCTAGAAGTGAATTATTGGTTGATCTCATCACTCTATTTAATTAATGTATTGGGTATTATTATTACTATTGTTAATTGGTAAATTTTGGGATTGAGTTGGAGGAACCTTTTCAATAATGGCATAAACTTGGTAGTAAATAAAATGTATTCCTTTGTTGTAGGAAAAAATTAGCTTTATGCAAAATTAAACTTAGAGCCTTCACCAGCCAAATATGCATGTAGTGATAGTTATTATTTATCATTGATCTCTAGTGTGATCTTGCCAGCATATTCCATGTGCTGACCTACACGGCCGCAATGTCTCATGTTGCAGAATTTTCAAACGAGGATTAAGGTGTGATAGGTCATTGTCGTGCACTTAGTTTTGCCGTGGAGTTGGATGGACTCATTTATCTTCGAAGCTTCCGCAGTTATTTTATTTAGTTGGCCTTCAACCATATTTATGTAATAAATACTCTTTATGAGGACCTCGATGTAATAAGTGTGTGATTGAACTCTGTTATAAATCCTCCAGTATTGTGTATGTCAGCATACCGATCCAGGGATGACACTTAAGCACAGAGACTTCGATCCATTGGGATCAGGTCGCTACAAGATGGTATCAGAGCACACGCCGACTATAGGACGCGACCACTAGGAAAAGCCACAGGATACTTGTCGGTGTCAAAACCGGCGGATCTCGGGTAGGGGGTCCCGAACTGTGTGTCAAGGCCGGATGGTAACAGGAGACAAGGGACACGATATTTTTACCCAGGTTCGGGCCCTCTTGGTGGAGGTAATACCCTACTCCTGCTTGATTAATATTGATGATATGGGTAGTACAAGAGTAGATCTACCACGAGATCAAGGAGGCTAAACCCTAGAAGCTAGCCTACGGTATGATTCTTGTATATGGAGTTGATGTCCTACGGACTACAACCCTCCGGTTTATATAGACACCGGATAGGGTTAGGGTTACACAGAGTCGGTTACAATAGTAGGAGATCTTGAATATCCGCATCGCCAAGCTTGCCTTCCACGCCAAGGAAAGTCCCATCCGGACACGGGACGAAGTCTTCAATCTTGTATCTTCATAGTCCTGGAGTCCGGCTGAAGGTATAGTCCGGCTACCCGACCACCCCCTAATCCAGGACTCCCTCAGTAGCCCCTGAACCAGGCTTCAATGACGACGAGTCCGGCGCGCAGATTGTCTTCGGCATTGCAAGGCGGGTTCCTCCTCCAAGTCCTTCATAGAAGATTGTAAACACCAAGAGTAGTGTCCGGCTCTGCAAAATAAGTTTCCACATATTGCCATAGAGAGAATAATATTAACACAAATCAAATCTGCTGACGTATTCCGCAGTGCGTCATCACACTACGGCCAAGTCCTTTACTTGAATCGTTTTTACTTTTCCACCTCCGCACGTTTTGCGAGGCGGTTTCCTTGGCACGTCTTGTCAAAGCAGAGATCGTGTGCCCCTTTTACGGGATTCTCATCAATACGGACGTGGGTAACCCAACCGTGCCCGTTAGCATGTTTCCTCGATTAAAGACGAGTCCCAAACGGTTACGGGGAGGGCTCTTCGTATTCAACCTCTTATAAAGAGACCAAGGCCTTACTCCTTTTTTCAATCTCAAGCGAGTTCGCCCGTCGCCTCGAGTTCCAACACCCTAGGTTCTAGATTCCAGGCGCTTCGGACCTTCGACGATGTCCGGCTCTGACCTTCAAGGCCGATGGACGCCCTCGTCCGTCACGAAGGAGGACGTACTAAAGTTGAGGGAGGCTAAGTTCCTGACCGGCGAAATTTCGCATAGGTTGCCTGCTCAAGGGCAGGTCATTCCCAGTCCCCAGCGCGGTGAGAGTGTGGTGTTCATGTCTCACTTCCTTCGAGGGTTGGGCTTCCCAATGGATCCCTTTGTGAGGGGACTGCTGTTTTATTACGGGCTGGAATTCCATGACTTAGCTCCAGAGTCCATCCTCCATATCTCCTCGTTTATTGTCGTGTGTGAAGCGTTCCTCCGTGTTACCCCTCACTTTGGATTATGGCTCAAGACCTTCAAAGTGGAGCCGAAGATGATCAAGGGACGGCACGCAGAGTGCGGAGGCGCTGTTATAAGCAAAAATGCTGATGCTCCATGGCCTGAGGGCTCTTTTCAAGAGGAGCTAGGCTTGTGGCAACGAGAGTGGTTTTATATCACCGCTCCCCGGAGTACCAAGTGGGTGGCGCCTCCTGCCTTTCGCTCGGGTCCCCCACCACGGCTAGCGTCATGGGTCAACAGAGGGTTAGATTGGGGTTTGCCCAAAGACGTGCCCTTCTTACAGGGCCGCATTAAGGATCTCTTGGAAGGAGACCTCAGCCTGGTCAAGGTGATGCAGGTCATGCTGATTCACCGAATATTGCCCGGCAAACGTCGCTCCCTTCGCCTGTGGGAGTTTAATCCAGAGGGACCGCGAGCTCTCCAGAATTTCATGGGCGCAACACCCGCAGAGATGTATAAACTGTTCTTCGGATCACAAGAGATGTGTCCGGATTTAACCGAGGACACAGGCCTAAGCTGCAATCGCCCAGATACTCAAGTAAGCAACCTTGTGCCCGGACCTTCTATCCGTATAATTGTCATAAACTTGCCCCTAAAAGAGCCGTCCTTTCAAACAGGAGTGGATAGCGAAGGCAAAGCTGATCAGGTGTCCGGCTCCCCTTCCCGAAACCAGGCTGGATCCCGTGCTAGTCAGGATGCTGGAGATAATGCCTTTGGAGGGAAGCAAGGGGGAGGACAAGGAAACTATGGCCTCCTCGAAGGAGGCTGCTCCGAAGGGAGGAACCGACAATTCCTCTCCTAACGGGAAGAAGAGAGCCGCCTCTGACGACCCGGAAACCATGGCCTCGAAGCGGGGGAAAAAATCCTCGTCAGAGGGTCCAACGCCGGGGAGTTCCTCGGCCGGACTACGCCCTCAAGGGGATCAGCCCTCCAGCGAGTCGTAAGTAGAGAAAGATTTTCCTTTTGAGGGGTGAGGGAAATCCTTTATTTATATCTGAGAAGATTAACCGAATTTTTACCTTGTAGCTCGGACCTCAGCCCTTCTCAGTAGAGCTCGTCTTCGGGGGATCTCCTTCCGGAGATGATGGAGAGCGGGACGCCTCCCCCTGCCGTGCCGCCTAGCGAGGCGGGCGACCCTCAGGTGTCGTCGCGGAGGGTTTCTTCGAATCCGGCAGGGGCGAAAGATAGCTATGTGCCCTCCCGAGGTTCTCTGCGTCCGGCCTTCGAAAGAGGTCGTGGGACAAGTCCGGCACCGTCTGGTGCTCGGCCGGAGGAGCTAAAGATTCTTCTGGGGCGACCTTCTATCTCGGAGGAGCACCGTGCATTGATGGGCACGGTGATTGAAAGGATCTCATCCGCAGAGAGCGGATTGCATGAGGCCGTCAAAAGTTTACTGACGGGTTTTGAGGTACATTAGATAATGTACACTTTTGTCAGTTGCGCATGAATAAGATGTGCCCTGTGTAGATAGTAGCCCCTGAGACTCTGAGCGTCGTCAAGAAATGACGGCACACGGAGGATCATAATCCCAGGTCTAAAATGTCTCCTTTGTATGTAGGCGGCAGGGTGTCCGGAATCGAGCCGAACTGATGATTTCGCCGAACTAAAGCGGCAACTGGACGTGGCAGATGCCGACATCGCGCTTGTCAACAAGCGGCTTGATGAGGCTCAAGGTATGTAATTCCTCGGGCGGCATCAGGTAAGGAGAGTTTTATGCCAGTGTCTTATGATGTGTGTGCTTGACGCAGATGGTGCGGCCGCCGTGGAGAGTCTTAGGGCAGAACTTGCCCGAGCTAAAGAACAAGCCAGAGAAAGTGGTGCGGCTGCCAAGAAAGCCCTTGAAGAGTTGAGAGCCGAACAGGCTGCTCATTGCCGAAGCAAGGAAGAGATGGCCGAGATGGCCGAAAAGTTAAAGAGTGTTGCAGACCGTTGCAGACTTCTTGAGAAAGAAGACCGGGTGAAACAGACGGACTTAGAGAAGGCCGTTTGCCAATGCCAAGGACGCGCACTCTGCGATGAGAGCTGCGAAGGAGGAGCTGCGTCAGGCCGAACAGATTGCGGCTGGAAAGCCCTTTATGCTGCGAAGGAAATTTTGCGATCCGAAGTTTGCTCCGTTGGACCGGATGTGGAGTGTGGAGGATACCTATCTGGATTTGACAGCGAGTGCTGCTGAGGCGACCGAACACTTTCGAGATCAGAAAGATCGCGAAGTGGAAAAGCTTTTCTGGTCACAGTTTCACAATCCAGAGCGTCCACTGGCAGTGGACGATCGTTTGGCTCAATGGGCCGAACTGAATAGGTTGTCCGGACTCGCCATGAAGTACGTCATGGGTCATCTGTGGCCGGGGAGATCGGAGCCGAAGAGTTATTTCAGCTTAGTGCAGCAATTCCTTGGCGCGGTGCCGCGTATTAATGCAATGAAGAGGTCAGCATGCATAGAGGGCGCAAGGATGGCTCTTGCCCGTGTCAAGACATACTGGGCAGAGATGGAGACCACTGTTGTTGCGTCCCGAGATTCGGATAAAAGCCGAGTACCCTCCGAGCACTATTTTCAGGAAGTCCTTGAAGGCACTCGTGTAATAGAGACGCAGTGCTCGAAAGATGCTATGTTATGATAGCATATGTAATTATAAAGTAATATTTTGATAAACTGTAATGGCCTTTTTATACTTGTGCCTTCAAGTATTGGGAACACCTCCTGTGCGGCCGTTTTAATATATGTACAAAATCTGAAAGATGGCAGTCGTTGGCTTCAGCCCCCACGCACATAGTGCGAGGGTGCTCGCAGAAGACGCATTTTCACACTTAACCCAACGTCTTGGTCCTACAAAGGAGGTGATAGCGCAGCGGGCCAGGCAACCGGACTATAATGCTTTAACACTTTCACTTAGCCATAGGAGCTTGACAGTGAGACTATTTAGGTAGCCCCTTGGTGGCGACTGCGCTCGCCCGAGTTCGGGGCGCGTATGTGCCTGACCGGGAAGCGGCCCTTCGTTAAAGTGGAGGAATCCGATAGATTCCGATAGGTCATCGAGTGGCTGACCAGTCTCACGCTACATCATGACAGTCAGTTTTCGGCTTTCTCTACTGAGGTGCTCGCCTGGCCGAACCGGGGCACAATCACAGTAGTTCTCCTGGTGCTACCTTAGCCGATAGAGCGGAACGTAAGGAAGCCGAACTCAGGAGCCGGGCAACCCAACATTTGACCAAAGACATGATTCGGAGCTGATGCATATAATGCCAAAACTCGCGACGCCGAACACTCCCTAAGGTGTTCGGTCTTTATGAGTGCGGGCGAAACAACACTCTTTATTAAAAAAGCCCATGCTGTCCAGGTACGTGCAAAAATTCTGACGTGGCCACATGCCAAGACGCCAGCCTCCTCCTTGGTTATATCAGAAAAAACCAGGGGATGTGTAGCAACAAGAGACAGTAAAAAAGGTTTACGCAGGGTCTTAATCTAAAAAGAATCCTTTAGGACGGGTCCCTACTGCACGTCTGCGCCTGTGTCTCCATTGTGTCGTATCCTGGACGGGCGCCGCACGATGTTCATTTGTAAAAGAGAGGAACTGAGTTGAAAACGGGTCGTGCCGAACAAAAGTTTAAAATAAACAAAGTATAAAGTAAAATATATAAAATTGAGCTTTATTGTCTCTTATTGTATATGCATGGAGCCCCTAGTGGGGGTATATGGCCACTAAGCCCGCATCAATGATGATTTTGTCCCAAACTCGTCTATCCGCGTTCGTGGTCTTTAATGACCTATTTCGAAGTTTTTTTTGGCCGGTGAGGCCATTTTACTGTGGGGCTGTCAAAGCGGCCGCATAGTCCTCCGCTTGGGGAGGCGCACTTTAGTGCTTCCCCTTCAAAGAGATGATGCCTCGTGGACCGGGCATCTTAAGCGTGAGAGATGCATAATGCGGTATTGCGTTAAAGCGAGCGAAAGCTTCGCGTCCCAGTAGTGCTTGATAGCGACTTGAGAACGGGACAATATGGAAGGTCAGCTTTTCGCGGCGGAAGTTATCGGCAGAGCTGAATATAACTTCGAGCCGGAGAAAACCCATACAATGGGTGTCCGGACCAGGTGTTACCCCTTGAAAGGAGGTTTTGCTGTGGCGGATTCTTGCTGGGTTTATCCCCATGTGATGGATTGTATCCTGATATATCAGGTTTAGTCCACTGCCGCCGTCCATAAGGACATTTGAAAACTGGAGTCTGCCAATTATTGGATCGAGTATCAAGGCAGTCCAGCCTGCATTCTTGATATTTCTAGAATAATCTAGCTGATCGAAGATGATTGGTTTTGACAACCAGTGGCGGGACCCTTTGGGGATAGGTCGTGTGGTGCGTACCTTTATGGGCGCCGCACGTTTTGTTATGTGAAGTAAGTTCACTGTTTTTACTTCTTGTGGGAAGTTCTTTTGTTTCCTGGTGCTCTGCTTTTGGGGTTCGTCCTCGTCTTCGCTTGGTGTGTCGAGCCCCTTGTGCTCGGCATTGAGTCTGCCGGATTGTTTGAAAACCCAACAATCTCTGTGGGTATGGTTAGCAGGCTTCCCGGGAGTACTGTGTATCTGACATATCCTGTCCAGGATTTTATTTAAGTTGGATGGATCGTCCCTGTTATCCTGGAGGGGCGGTTTTCTCTGATTTTGTCGTGAGCCTTTGAATCCAGCATTGACTGCCGTGCTCTTCGGACTTTTTTCCTTAGTCCGGTGACGGTCCTTGTGGCGTCGCGGTTTTCTGTTTCCATCCCTAGTTTCGGATGTACTTGGGTCGCTGGGGCTGCACCTTGCCAACCAGCTGTCCTCTCCTACACAAAAGCGGGTCATGAGGTTTGTTAGTGCGGCCATTGTTCTTGGCTTTTCTTGGCCGAGGTGTCTGGCGAGCCATTCGTCTCGGACGTTATGCCTGAAAGCTGCTAAGGCTTCGGCGTCCGGACAGTCGACTATCTGATTCTTTTTAGTGAGGAATCTATTCCAGAACTGTCGAGCTGATTCTCCGGGCTGTTGAGTTATGTGACTAAGATCGTCTGCATCCGTAGGGCGGACATAGGTCCCTTGAAAATTTGCTCGGAAAGCATCCTCGAGCTCTTCCCAACTTCCAATTGTGTTTTCAGGGAGGCTTTTAAGCCAATGCCGGGCTGGCCCTTTAAGCTTAAGGGGTAAATATTTTATGGCGTGGAGATCATCTCCTCTAGCCATGTGTATGTGGAGGATATAATCCTCGATCCAGACTCCAGGGTCTATTGTTCCATCATATGCCTCTATGTTTACGGGTTTGAATCCCTCTGGAAATTCATAGTCCAGAACCTCATCGGTGAAACATAGGGGGTGTGTGGCGCCCCTGTATTTGGGTGTGCAGGATTCTGATGATGGCTTTATTGCATTGCTTACGAGAGCTTGCTTTCTTGGCCCATAAATGGACCTAACTGGGCCATGATGCGAATCCTTAGGTAGGTCGCATGCCGATTTGAGTGTGGCGCCGCTTGCCGCTTTGTTGGGTCGTCTATCCGACCGTGTGGCTTTCTTATTTTTTGAATGTGAGGGCTCTAGGGCCTCTTCGTCAAATTCAGGCAGTAGCTTTCTTTTCGGATAGCTTTTAGTGCAGCGACCGTTGCCGTATTTATCTGCGGTATTGATTACTTTGCTCCATCTAATCTGGAGTGCATCTTCCGCTGTTTTTAGCTTCCGCTTCTGCTTTTTCAGGCTGCGTGCAGTTGCAACGAGCCTCTTGTGGAGATTCTTCTGCTCCATGGGTTTATCCGGCGTGAGGTCGTCCAGAATGCCGTTTTTGCCGGAGGAGGGATGTTCGGTTTCTCTATCCATGTTGCCCTGTTCAGACGGTTGCTCTAAGGCCTGCTCGTCGTCTACCGGCTCATCCTGCTCTATGGCTGGGTTTTTATCGAGGCGGGGCTTGGGTCGGCGTTTACGCCAACACTTTGGTTGCTTTTCGGGGGGTCAATCTCCCGTTCCATCCCCTTTCTCCTTGTTGTCGCTTCCTTTAGGGGTATCCACCATATACACATCGTGAGATGAGGTGGCTGTCCAATGCCCTATGGGCGTTGGTTCATCGGTATCTCCTGCATCGTCATCCATGCTGTCGATGTCTCCGGAGTCGAAGTTGAGCACGTCGTTTAAATTGTCGACAGTGGCTACCAAGTAGGTGGTGGGTGGGCTTTGAATTTCTTCATCGTCCGTATCCCATCCTTGCTGACCGTAGTTCGGCCAGGACTCTCCTGATAAAGAGAGAGACTTGAGAGAATTCAGGATATCGCCAAAAGGCGAGTGCTGAAAGATGTCCGTGGCGGTGAACTCCATTATTGGCGCCCAATCGGATTCGATCGGCAGGGGCGCGGGGGTTCGGAGTCCGGATCCTTGGAGTCGTGAGTCACGCGGATTGTGGGGCCGGCGTTCGGCTCGATCGCCTTTGAGATCGCAGCCCCCGAGGTGACGCGCAACCGCTCATCCTCGATTGACACAACTGGCTCCGAATTAAGGGTCAGAGCTGGTGCGTTTGCGGCCTCCGGGATACTGTTCGGTGACAGAGCTAGATCATGCCCCGCGAGACAGTGCGGTGCACTTGGTTGTGGCTCAAATCCGTCGAAGATCAAATCTCCACGGATGTCCACCATGTAATTTAGGCTTCCAAACCTGACTTGATGGCCAGGGGCGTAGCTTTCGATCTGCTCCAGGTGGCCAAGCGAATTGGCCCGCAGTGCGAAGCCGTCGAAGACGAAGATCTGTCCGGGGAGAAAAGTCTCACCCTGGACCGCATCGTTGTTGATGATCAAAGGAGCCATCGGGCCTAAAGGCGACGACACAGAGTAACTCTCAATGAAAGCACCAATGTCGGTGTCAAAATCGGCGGATCTCGGGTAGGGGGTCCCGAACTGTGCGTCAAGGCCGGATGGTAACAGGAGACAAGGGACATGATGTTTTTACCCAGGTTCGGGCCCTCTCGGTGGAGGTAGTACCCTACTCCTGCTTGATTAATATTGATGATATGGGTAGTATAAGAGTAGATCTACCACGAGATCAAGGAGGCTAAACCCTAGAAGCTAGCCTACGGTATGATTGTTGTATATGGAGTTGATGTCCTACGGACTACAACCCTCCGGTTTATATAGACACCGGATAGGGTTAGGGTTACACAGAGTCGGTTACAATAGTAGGAGATCTTGAATATCTGCATCGCCAAGCTTGCCTTCCACGCCAAGGAAAGTCCCATCCAGACACGGGACGAAGTCTTCAATCTTGTATCTTCATAGTCCTGGAGTCCGGCTGAAGGTATAGTCTGACTACCCGAACACCCCCTAATCCAGGACTCCCTCAATACTCGTCTCTATTCATTTCTAATCCTTCTCTATTTCTACACTATTAATGTCGGACCCGAGGAACAAGTTCACCCAGGCTGATGACGACACCCCTTTTGGACGACACTTGAAGGAAGTCACGAGGTACCTGAACATCGGCCTACCAAGCTTCACCGGAACCTTCACTGCAACTTTACCAGCAGAGGAGCACTGGAAGATCCAAGTTTGTGTTCCTGGAAGGACTTCCGCACCAACTTCCCATCGAGTTTTACTTTGATGCACCAACCAGGAGCTTAAGAAAGGGCATGGCCGCCCACATCACCTTTGGACGCATTTGCGAGGTGTACAACAAGGACCTCGAAGACACCGTCTACCAGATATGTGGACGCCGGGATGAGCAATGGGAGATGATTCACACCAGGAAGGATGGATCTATTGCACCATACATCCAGGAGATGGATCAGTACATTCGTCAATATGAGAATCAGATGTGTGATATCATGAAGAAGACCAAGAAGGTGATGAACCGAAATATGGATCTAGAGGATGAACTCAAGGCAACTCATGATGGATACGAAGAGGAAATTGTTGTGCTACTAGAGCAGAATGAAGACCTGAGGAAGAAGCTAGGAATACATGTGGTGAGACCAGAACCTGAAGTAGACATTCGTTCGGAAGACTACATCATACTAGACGACACAGACACAGACACAGACATCTACAGTGATGATGTAGAAGACGGTGATGATGAGGACAGTGATGATTATGAAGACGAAGTTGGAGCTGATATTATGGAGTCTTCCACCGATCAAAACTTCTAGTCGACCACCATATTTATATTAGATTTCTTCCAAGTAGTTAGAAATCGTTCGTGAGATTTTCTAATAGTAGCTTAGATCGATAGTATGAATTTTGTTTGAAATTGAGTGGTGTGAATTGAATATGTTTGTCTCATATGCATATGGGTAGTGAAATCTCTCATTAGACCTCATTCTATTCTGTTTTCTCACCCCTCTAACCTATCAGATACCTCCAAGATGTGACCCCAGATTCACTTTCCCACCAGAGCTCACCCAGTTGATCCAACAACAGAATGCCTTGATGCAGATGCTCATCCAGGACCAAGGAAACAACAACAACCCACCGCCACCACCCCTAGTTGACAACCTAGCCCGTTTTCTAAGGTTGAATCCGCCGGTGTTCTCTAGCAGCACTGAGGGAGTCCTGGATTAGGGGGTCTCCGGACAGCCGGACTATATCCTTTGGCCGGACTGTTGGACTATGAAGATACAAGATTGAAGACTTCGCCTCGTGTCCGGATGGGACTCTACTTGGCGTGGAAGGCAAGCTAGGAAATACGGATATGTATATCTCCTCCTTTGTAACTGACCTTGTGTAACCCTAGCCCTTTCTGGTGTCTATATAAACCGGAGGGTTTTAGTCCGTAGGACAACATACAATTATACCATAGGCTAGCTTTTAGGGTTTAGCCTCTACGATCTCGTGGTAGATCAAGTCTTGTAATACTCATATCATCAAGAACAAATCAAGCAGACGTAGGGTTTTACCTCCATCAAGAGGGCCCAAACTTGGGTAAAACATCGTGTTCCCTGCCTCCTGTTACCATCCGCCTTAGACGCACAGTTCGGGACCCCCTACCCGAGATCCGCCGGTTTTGACACCGACATTGGTGCTTTCATTGAGAGTTCCTCTGTGTCGTCACCGTTAGGCTTGATGGCTCCTACGATCATCAATAGCGATGCGGTCCAGGGTGAGACTTTTCTCCCCGGACAGATCTTTGTGTTCGGCGGCTTCGCACTGCGGGCCAACTCGCTTGGCTATCTGGAGCAGATCGAAAGGTACGCCCCTGGCCACTAGGTCAGGTTTTGAAGCTTAAACTACATGGCCGATATCCGCGGAGACTTGATCTTTGACGGATTCGAGCCCCTTCCTTGTGCGCCGCGCGGTCACGATGAGTACAATTTAGCTCTACCATCGGACCGTATTCAGGAGATCGCGTCGGCGGCCGCTCCGACCCTCAATTCGGAGCCAGTTTCGCCATCCCTGGACGGGTGGATAGACCCTGTCACGAAGGTCGTATCCTCTATGGCGATCGAGCCGAATATCAACCCTACCCTTCACGGGAGCCGTGTTGCCAAACTGCCGGATTCTTCTCCGGCCACGGACTCCGAACCGCGTGCGCCCGTTCCTATCGAATCCGATTAGGCGCCGATCATGGAGTTTACCTCCACGGATATTTTTCAGCACTCGCCTTTCGGTGGCATACTAAACTCATTAAGGTCTCTCTCCTTGTCAGGAGGATCCTGGCCAAACTACGTCCGGAAGGATTGGGATGCGGATGACGAAGAAATTTGCCGCCCACCCACCACCCACTTAGTATCCACTGTCGATGACTTAACCGACATGCTCGACTTCGACTCCGAAGACATCGACGGTATGGACGACGATGCAGGAGTCGAAGAGGAACCACTGCCCACAGGGCACCGGAAGCCCACTTCACCACATGACGTATACATGGTGGACACACCCAAAGAAAATAACGACGAGGAACGGAAGGACGCAGCGACAGGTGGTTCCCTCGATCAGCAGTCAAAGCAGCGGCATAAACACCGCCCCAAATCCCGCCCCGGCAGAAATAACGATCACATAGACCCAGCGTTAGAGCAGGGTGAACCATTGGCCGATCACGGTAACACGGAAGATCAAGCCGAACAACCCAACCCTGTCGAAGATAACAGTCTGGACGACACCACACCGAACAGGCGCCAGGAGAAACATAATGCCCACAAAAGACTTGTTGCCACGGCGAGGAGTCTGAAAAAACAGAAGCAAAGACTCAAGGCTGCACAAGACACACTCAAAATCAAATGGAGTGAAGTACTCAACACAACAGCAAAGTACGGCAGTAATCGCCACACCAAGAGCTACCCGAAGCGGAAGTTGCTACCTGGATTCGATGAGGAGGCCTTAGATCCCCCGCAACCAAAAATTAAAATTGCCATCCAGCCGGATAGACGACCTCACGGCCAACATAAAGCGCCAAACAACGCCGCACATAAGCCAATGCGCGACCCACGCGAGGGCTCGCATCAAAAGGACGGTGCAACCAGATCCATTTATGGACCACGCAAGCGCGCTCCAGCATACGATGCAATACAACAAACATCCGAACACCACGGTACACCCAGATACAGGGGTGCCGCACACCCCCTATGTTTCACCGATGAGGTGCTGGACCATGAATTTCCAGAGGGATTCAAACCCGTAAACATAGAGGCATACGACGGAACAACAGACCCAGGGGTCTGGATTGTGGACTATATCCTCCATATCCATATGGCTCGAGGGGATGATCTCCATGCCATCAAGTACTTACACCTCAAGCTCAAAGGGCCAGCTCGGCACTGGCTTAAAAGCCTCCCCGAAAGCTCCATTGGAAGCTGGGAAGAGCTCGAAGACGCCTTTCGGGCAAATTTTTAAGGGACATATGTTCGACCACCGGATGCAGACGATTTAAGTCATATAACTCAATAGCCCGGAGAGTCATCCTAAAAGCTTTGGAACAGGTTTCTTACTAAAAAGAACCAAATAGTCGACTGCCCGGATGCTGAAGCCTTGGCAGCCTTTAAGCACAGCGTCCGAGACGAATGGCTTGCCAGGCACCTCGGCCAAGAAAAGACAAGAACAATGGCAGCATTAACAATCCTCATGACCCACTTTTGCGCGGGCGAGGACAGCTGGTTAGCCCGGTGCAGCATCAGCGACCCAAGTACATCCGAAGTTAGAGATGGAAACAGGAAATCACGACGCAGCAAAAATAATAAGCGCCGGAATAAAGAAGACAGCCCGAAGAGCACGGTGGTAAACGTCGGGTTCAGAAGCTCTCGGCCAGGTCAGCAAAAGCTGCCCTCTGAAGGCGCCAGAGATGAACTGTCCAGCTTAAACAAAATTTTGGACCAAATATGTCAGATCCATAGCACCCCCGATAAACCTGCAAATCATACCCACATAGAATGTTGGGTCTTCAAGCAGTCCGGCAAGCTCAACGCCGAACATAAGGGGCAGGATACACCAAGCGAAGACGAGGATGAGCCTCGCAAGCAAAACACTGGGGAACAGAAGAAATTTCCACCAGAAGTCAAAACAGTAAATGTGTTACATGTGATAAAGGGGAGAACCAAAGCGGCACTCCCAGTCAAACATACCCAAGGACCTATCACCGCGGAGTTCTGCCACTGGCCGTCTCAACCGATCATCTTTGATCATCAGGATTACTCAGCAAGTATCCGGAACGCAGGGCGGGCTACCTTGGTATTAGATCCAATAATTGACGGATACCACTTCACACGAGTCCTGATGGACGGCGGCAGCCGCTTAAACCTGATATATCAGGACACAATCCGCAAAATGGGGATAGACCCAACAAAAATTTGCCACACCAATACTACCTTTCGAGGAGTAACGCCAGGCCCAGGGGCTCATTGCACGGGCTCCCTGCTACTAGAGGTTATATTCGGCTTCCACGATAACTTCCGTAGCGAAAATTTAACCTTCCACATTGCTTCGTTCCAAGGTGGCTATCAAGCACTACTGGGACGCGAAGCTTTCGCTCGCTTTAATGCAATACCGCATTACGCTTCCCTCACACTTAAGATGCCCGGTCCACGTGGCATCATTACAGTAAATGGAAATATTGAGCGATCCCTGCGCGCCGAAGAGAGTGCGGCTGCCTTGGCAGCCGCACACTAAAACGGCCTCATCAACTAAAGCATTCGATAGGTCATCAAGACCACGGACATGATTAGATGAGTCCAGCGCAGCTATATGAAATTCATACAGGTTTGATGGCCACACCCCTATTACAAATACGGGGGGCTCAACGCACGCAGACAAGTGGCAATTTTTACTCATCTTGGACTATAGATGGTTTCTTTAAACCCACCTTTTTAGATGACAACTTTTCACCTAAAGTTCCTCTCTTTTACAGATGACAATCATGCTACACCCGTCCAGGATACGGCACAATAGAGACACAGGCGCAGACGTGCAGCAGGGACCCGTTCCAAGGATTCTTTTTAGATTAAGACCCTGCGTCAACCTTTTTTACTGTCTCTTGTAGATACACATCCCTCGGATTCTCAGTACAATTGAGAAGGATGCTGACATCTTGGCATGTGGCCACGTTAGAACAATGCACGTACCTAGACACTAGGGGCTTCTTACAAAGGGCACTATTTAGGCCCGGTTTACACCATAAAGACCGAATACCTTAGGGAGTGTTCGGCGTCGCGAGTTTGGCCTTATATGCATCAGTTCCGAATCATGTCTTGGGTCAAATGTTGGGTTTGCCCAGCTCCTGTGTTTTGCTGCCTTACGTTCTGTTCTATCGGCTAAGGCGGCACCAGGAGAACTACTGCGATTGTGCCCTGGTTCATCCGGACGAGCACCTCAGTAGAGAAAGCCGAAAACTGACTGTCATGATATAGCACGAGACTGGTCAACCACTCGATGACCTATCGGAATCCTAGAATTCCTCTGCCTTAACGAAGGGCCGTTTCCTGGTCAGGCATGTACGCACCCCGAACTCGGGTGAGTGCGGCGCCACCATGGGCTATATAGTAGCCCCACTATCAAACTCCTATGGCTAAGTGAAAGTGTTAAAGCATTATAGTCTGGTTACCTAGTTCGCTGCGCTCTCACCTCCTTAGTAGGACCAAGACATTGGATTAAGTGTGAATACGCGTCTTCTGCGAACACCCCCGCATTATATGCGTGGGGGCTCAAGCCGACAACTGCAATCTTTCAGGTTATATACATGTATACATAAAACGGCCGCACAGGAGGCATCGCAATACTTTCGGGCAAAAGTATAAATACAGCCTTGATAAAACTAATAAAACATTGTTTTTACAATGGGAATACATGTCACTCAAACATAATATTCTTCGCGCACTGGGCCTCTATCAAACGAGCACCCTCAAGAACTTCTTTAAAATAGTGCTCGGCAGCCACTCGGCCTATGGCCGAACCTTGCGCCGCAACAGTGGTAGCATCCATTTCCGCCCAGTATGCTTTGACACGGGCAAGGGCCATTCGTGAGCCTTCTATACACGCCGACCTCTTCATCGCATTGATGCGCGGCATCGCACCAAGGAACTGCGGCACTAAGCTGAAATAGCTGTTCGGCTTCGGTTTTTCCGACCACAGATGATCTACGACGGACCCCATGGCAAGTCCGGACAATCTATTGAGTTCGGCCCATTCAGCAAGCTGATCAGTTAGTGAACGCGGACGCTCTGGAACGTTAAACTGCGACCAGAATAGTTCGTCCACTTCACGATTTGTTTGATCTCGGAAGTATTCGGCCGCATCAACAGCACTCGCCGTCAAATCCAGATATGCGTCTGCCGAACTCCACAGCCGATCCAGAGGGGTGTACCGCGGATCTCTGAACTTCCTCCGCAGCAAAAAGGGCTTCCCAGCCCCAATATCACTGGCTTCACGCAGCTCCTCCTTCTTTGCTCTCATGGCAGAGCGGGTGTCTTTGGTCGCCATCGTGGCCTTTTCGAGGTCTGTCGCCTTCGTTCGGTTTTCTTCTTCAAGGACCTAACAACGGTCGTCAGTATCTTTTAACTCTATAGCCATCTTGGCCATTTTATCTTTGCTCTCGCAATGCGCGGCCTTGTCGGCTCTTAACTCTTCAGCCGCCTTCAAAGCAGCCGCATTACTACTCCTTGCTTGTTCCTTGGCTCGGGCAAGTTCCGCCCGAAGGGTCTCCACGGTGGCAGCTCCATCTGCAGTCACAACATATTAAAGATACTGGCATCGCGCTGCTCTTACTATGTGACATTCACCAGAAAATATCAGTTACCCTGTGCCTCGTCAAGCCGCTTGTTAACAAGCTCGATGTCGGCATCTGCCGCATCCAGTTGCCACTTTAGTTCGGCAAACTCATGAGTCCGGCTAGCCACCGGAGCTTCCACCACCTGCACATAAAGGCGGTATGGTTATTACCTAGGACTATGATCCTCTATTTTCCACCATTCTCGGTGACAACCAGAGTCTCAGGGGCTACTATCTACACCGGGCACACCTAAAAATGTGCGGTACCATCACAAAGGTATATCATTTTACGTACCTCAAAGCCCGTTAGTAGACTCATAAAGGCGTCATGCAACCCGCTTTCGGCGGACGAAATCCTTTCCATCACTGTACCCATTAACGTACGGTGTTCTTCCGAGATGGTCGCTCGCTTCAGCCGATCCCTCAATGCGTCCGACCGCATACCAGATGGCGCCGGACTCTTTTGTCTGCCCTCTTCAAGAGCCGGATGCTGGGGACTTCGGGTGACTATGGGATTATGTTCTGGCCTCACCGGATCCGGAGAGGCCCTCCGTGATGGTACTTCAAGGTCGCCCGCTTCTTGAGCGGGGGAGTCCGGGGGAGGCGTTTAGCTCTCCATCATCTCCGAAAGAAGGTCCCCTAAAGACGAGCTCTGTTGAGAAGAGCTAATATCCGAACTGCAAGATAAATGCTTCGGTTATTTTCCTTGGAAGTAAGGTAGAATATCTCTACTATTAAGTAAATTTTGATCACTTACGACCCATTAGGGGACTCATCCCCGTATGAACTTTGTGCGGCAAAAGCACCCTCCGGGACGGGATCCTCTGGTGGAGTTTTCTTCTCCCATTTGGAAACCTTGGTTTCCGGATCATCAGAGGTAGTCATCTTCCTCCCCCGGGGCGAAGGAATGTCAGACTCCTTCTCTTGGCTATCCTCCCTCACGGAGGCGCTCGTTCCCTCGGTTGGAACAGATAGCGGTGGAGGCCCGCTTTTTGGCCCTCTTTATTCCCCCCTTCATCTTCCTTTGCGGGCACCAAGCAAGGTGCTGGCTCGAGCATCTTTTCCAGCACCGGATTGTCCAAGCCTTCGGGAAGGGGAGCCGGACACTGGATCATCTTCGCCTTTGCTATCCAGCCCTGTTCAAAGAGTGATCCTTCGGGATGATTTCATGATAACAGAAAGATGGTGTGTTCGGCTAGAGGGTTACTTACTTGGTCCGCGGTGCAGTTGCTGCTTAGGCCCACGTCCTCGGAGGTGTCCGGACACTCTATTTGGGGTCCGAAGAACGACTTGTACATTTCCTCGTGCGTCAGGCCGAGGAAATTCTGAATAGCGCGCGGTCCTTCTGGGTTGAATTCCCATAAACGGAGGGGCCGGCGTTTGCAAGGCTGGACTTGACGAACCAGCATGACTTGCACTACCATAACCAAACTAAAATCTCCCTCGAAGAGATCCCGGATGCGGCTCTGCAGTATGGGCACATCCTTGGCTGGACCCCAGCTCAGCCCCCTGCTAATCCATGACATCAGTTGTGGTGGAGGGCCCGAGCGAAAGGTGGGGGGAGCTACCCACTTGGCACTTCAGGGAGCGGTGATGTAGAACCACTCCCTTTGCCATAATCGGGACACCTCTGGAAAGGAACCTTTTGGCCATGGAGCTCCAGCAATCTTGCTTATTAATGCACCTCCGCACGCTGCATATTGCCCCTCGATTGTCTTCGGCTTCACATCAAAGGTCTTGAGCCATAGGCCGAAGTGAGGGGTAATACGGAGGAATGCCTCACATACGACAATAAATGCCGAGATGTGGAGAAAGGAATCTGGGGCTAGATCGTGGAAATCAAGCCCGTAATAGAACATCAAACCCCTTACGAAGGGATCCAGAGTGAGGCCTAGTCCTCGGAGGAGGTGGGACATGAACACAACGTCCTCGTTGGGTTCGGGAGAAGGGACGACCTGCCCTCGGGCGGGCAGCCGATGCGAGACTTCGACGGTCAAGTATCTTGCCTCCCTCAACTTCTTGATATCCTCTTCCGTGACGGAGTAGGGCATGGAGGCTGGATCCGTACATGATTGAAGGTTTGAAGCACCTGACCTGGGCTTTGGGTGTTGGAACTCGAGGCGGGGGAAGGATTCGATTGAGCACGGGAGGAAAAAAGGTAAAAACCTTGACCCTTTATAAAGAGGGTGAATATCAAGCATCCTCCTCGTGGCCGTTTGGGACTTGCCTAAAATCTAGGAGTCCTAGGCGCGCTTGGGTTACCCACGCCCGTATTGATGAGAATCCCAAGATAAGGGGGACACGATCTCTGCTTTGACAAGACGTGTCAAAAAACTGCCTCGCGTTATGTGCGGGGCTAGTTGAAGGAAACGGTTCGAATAATCACCGGGCCATGGCATAATGTCATGTTACCAAAACAAGTCAGCAGATTAGATTTGTGGAAATATTATTCTCTCTATGGTGGTATGTGGAACTTATTTTGCAGGGTCGGACACTATCCTTGTATTCAAATTTTTCCATGGTGTATTCGGAGGAGGAACCCGCCTTGCAATGCCGAAGACAATACTGCGTGCTGGACTCATCGTCATTGAAGCCTGGTTCAGGGGCTACTGAGGGAGTCCTGGATTAGGGGGTCTCCGGATAGCCAGACTATATCCTTTGGCCGGACTATTAGACTATGAAGATACAAGATTGAAGACTTCGTCTCGTGTCCGGATGGGACTCTACTTGGTGTGGAAGGCAAGCTAGGCAATATGGATATGTATATCTCCTCCTTTGTAACCGACCTTGTGTAACCCTAGCCCTTTTCGGTGTCTATATAAACCGGAGGGTTTTACTCCGTAGGACAACATACAATCATACCATAGGCTAGCTTCTATGGTTTAGCCTCTACGATCTCGTGGTAGATCAACTCTTGTAATACTCATATCATCAAGAATAAATCAAGCAGGACGTAGGGTTTTACCTCCATCAAGAGGGCCCGAACCTGGGTAACACATCGTGTTCCCTGCCTCCTGTTACCGTCCGCCTTAGACGCACAGTTCGGGACCCCCTACCCGAGATCCGTCGGTTTTGACACCGACAAGCACCGAGCCGATTGTTACTGATGATTGGCTCCACAAGATCGGAAGAGAGTTAAAAACGGTTGGATGCATGGATGCGGAGAAGGTGCGCTCTGCCACACATCAGCTTGATGGACCCGCAGCCTCTTGGTGGGAGAATATCACCACCACCTACCCCATTGCTATAGTTACATGGGATCAGTTTCAGCATGCCTTCTGTACCGCACATGTCTTAACTGGAGCCATAAGTTTGAAGAAGCATGAGTTCCGCAACTTATGCCAGGGGAATCGTATCGTGGGGCAGTATGTGGATGAGTTCAGGAAGTTAGCACGCTACGCCCCAGATGATGTGGCCACAAATACAGTGAAGCAGGAGAAATTTCTTGAGGGACTCAATGATGAGCTGAGTATGCAGTTGATGGTGGCAACTTTCAACAACTACCAGGAGCTGGTAGACAGGGCCCTCATGATTGAAGGCAAGCAGCGGCAGATAGAGAGCCACAAAACAGAAGTATGGAAAGGGGAAGTACATCTTCACGCAGAAGGAGTTGAACCTCAGGCAGAGGAGATGGTTGGAGCTCATAAAGGATTATGACATGAGACTACATTATGACCCAAGAAAGGCTAGTGTCGTGGCAGATGTTTTGAGTCGCAAGAGTTATGTTAATACTCTCATAATCGGAGGATTACCTCAGGAGTTAGCCGATGATCTGCGAGAACTTTGCTTGGAGATAGTTCCGAGAGGTTTTGTTGCAGCATTGGAAATTCAGTCCACTTTGTTGGGAAGGATCCGAGAAGCCCAGAAGACGGACAAGGAAATTGCGGAGATAAAAGAAAGGATGAGTAAGGGAAAGACTAAAGGTTTTCATGAGGATGAACATGGAACTTTATTGTTTGAGGATCGCATCTATGTGCCCGATGACCCAGAGATCAGGAAGTTAATTCTTCAGGAGGCTCATGATTCGCCTTACTCGCTTCACCTAGGAAACACCAATATGTATCTGGACTTGAAGGAACGTTTCTGATGGACAGGAATGAAGAAGGATATCACCGAGTATGTAGCAGTGTGCGACGTATGTTAGAGAGTTAAGGCAGAGCATCAGAAACTAGCATGATTACTTCAGCCTTTGCCGATACCTGAATGGAAATGGGATAAGCTTGGCATGGATTTCATCACCGGATTGCCCAGGACTCGTTCAAGATATGACTCCATCTGGGTGGTAGTTGATCGCTTGACCAAGGTAGCTCACTTCATCCCCGTGAAAACTACATATACGAGCGCTAAGTTGGCCAAGATATACATGACCAGGATCGTATGTCTGCATGGAGTTTCGAGGACCATCGTATCAGATAGAGGGACATAGTTTACTTCAAAGTTCTGGAATCAGTTACACCAAACTATGGGTACCAGGCTAGAGTTCAGTACAGCCTTTCATCCGCAGATAGATGGGCAGACCGAGAGAGTCAATCAGATTCTAGAGGACATGTTGAGATCTTGTGCGCTAGATTATGGGTCTAGTTGGGATGATAATTTACCCTACGCAGAGTTCTCTTATAGCAATAGCTATCAGGCTAGTTTGAAGATGGCCCCTTTCGAAGCTTTGTATGGAAGGAGGTGCAGGACACCATTGATGTGGTATGAAGTTGGATATCGAGAATTGTTCGGACCAAATTTAATCAGAGATTCTGAGGAGAAGGTCAAATTGATCCGTGATAGGCTTAAGATAGCCCAATCTAGGCAGAAGAGTTATGCCGATACTAAACGCAAGGAGGTAACCTATGAAGTCAGAGATAGAGCATATCTTCGTGTGTTGCCACTTCGAGGAGTTAAACGATTTGGAGTCAAAGGAAAGTTAGCACCACAGTTTGTGGGACCGTACAGAGTCTTGGAACGTATGGGTGAAGTTGCCTACAAGTTGGAATTACCCGAAGGTTTGTCAGGAGTTCATGATGTGTTTCACGTTTCCCAGATGAAGAAGTGCCATGCAGAGATGGCCGATATTCCTCTGAGAGATATAGTGCCCCTGGAAGCAATTTAGTTGGAGAATGAACTGATTTATGAGGACAAATGTCAAGATTCTCGAATTCGCCAACCTAGTTACTCACAGCAAGGTCATCAAGTTTTGCAAAGTTCAGTGGAGTCACCATACCAAGGAGGAAGCCACCTGGGAACGAGAAGAAGACCTCCAGAAGGACCACCCAGATCTTTTTGCTAGCCAACCCGAATCTCGAGGGCAAGATTCGTCTTAAGGGGGTAGGTTTGTATCATCCCAATTTTCAATTTGGATGTTATTATTTAGATCATTCATATGCATCCATGATTATGCATTTTTGCCCATTTGTTTTATTTGAACTTTGATCCTAGAAAACCTTAAGCAACTCAAGGACCAATTGAGAGAGTTGGAGGTTTCCCAAAAATCCATTTTTGAATTTTTGAAATTTGGAAAATTGGATCAAATTGATTTATTCAAAATTCTTTTCCAATTATTTCAAATAAATAAAATAAAGAGAGAAGATAAAAGGACTTCTTCAAAAAAAGCAAAGAAATATTGGAAATTGAATTTTGAATTTTGGAATAATTTATTTGATTTTATTTGCAAGTTTATTTATTTTTATTGCGGAGTTTATTAGTACTGAAAATGAATTTTCAAAACTTGTATTTTTAGGCCAGAAAAATGTTCACAAGTTCATATATCAGGCCATATAATTGTGTGATTTTTTCTGTGATTTTTAAAAATATATTTGTTATGTTTTTCTATTTTTTTGTATTTTTTGGAAAAGTTATTTATTAAAAAAATATCTCAGACCGCCGAACTGGGCCGGCCCATCTCAGGCGCCAGGCCGCGGCCCAGCCCAGCGCACCGCACCGCCCGTGTCCGAGCTCGGGAAGGAGTCCCGAGCGAACGCGGCCACCACCGCCGTGCCCGAGCCAAAGTCCCGTCGCGCCGACACAGCCACCACCGCCGATGACCACCGACCGCTGCAAGTCGCTGCCTCGCCACATCCACCGCCGCACCCGCCGCCGAAGTCGCCATTCGTTGCCCGAGTCACCGCCGCCGACCACCGGAGCCGTTGCCTCGGTCGAAGCCGAGCCGCCGCCGACTCCTTCTTCGTCGCCGGGGACCTCCATGCCATGGTAACCGCCGCCTCTTCCCTCGTCCGTTCAATCTCAGATCGATGGCTAGGAATAGATCGATCTGTTTTATTATTTACGAACCGTTGTCCTTTAATTAGAGAACATTTGTTGTTTAAGCCTCTGTAGTGAACGGTTTTCATCGTTTAGGTTCTGTAGCGAACGCTCGTTCTTTAGATTTTCTATTTCGTAGCCAGGGACCTAGATGCAATTATTTTTCTTACAGATTAGCCCCTAGTTTTCAATGTATCACAACCTTTTGCTCGTTTGTCCAAATTCGATGAAACCAACTCCAAATTCTTCATCATGATCGCCTCTATCCAAATAACCAACTTAATAGTATTTTTGAAAGTTTAAAATGTGATTTCAAGTAGATTTGAATTTGAATTCCTTTTAATCATAACTTGAGTTGCGTAACTTCGATTTAGTTGATTCTTTTTGCAAATCGAAGCTCTTGATCTAAACTTTCTGTTAAGACCTAAATCCTCATATATTAGGTACTGTTAGAAATTGCTTTCTGTTTAAAAGAGATATTTGCTTATTTTTTAGTTTTCCAAATATTTTTATTTGATTTTCTTTGCATCTTCATGCTTGAGTGCTTATGTATGCTATTGTTTGTCTACAATAAATTTTCCGGAGTGCGAAGCTTGCTACTATGAGTCTCTAGGGTTTACCGATCGTCAGCAAGGCAAGTTACACTTTGACCATACTCTTTTATACCCATTTTTATTATGCATTAGTTTCACCCTCTAAGATTACATGAGTTGGATTGGGAACATGTGGTTATTGCTATGTAGTTCATGAGGTAGGAACCTATTACCTTTATCACCCAGGGAATATATGTTATGTTCATAAATTGCTTAGCCATGCTCGTAGACGGGAATTGGTATGTGAGATTCATGCAAGTTGTGAGAGATAATAATTAAGGTTAACTTAAGGTGGCAACACTAACACACATTTGGGTGGATTGTTTGGGGCACCTCGAGAAACCAATGCCTGCCCAATGGAATTCTGGAGTACCCGTGTGATTACCTAGATCCGCCACCCAGGCTCAAAGGGATCATATAATTATTCATGCCTAGAAACTTCCGTGTGCAGCCACAAGCCATTATGGGCTCTGGCATAGTTGAGTAAAATGTGTGACCTACTTCAGTGGTAGAGTAGCAGATGTAGGGGAAAGTAGGTGTACCAGTCTACCCAGAGTAAAGAGTTAATGCTTCCGAATGGCTATGTCTCGATCTTCCGATCATGGATGCGGTCGAGTCTTGTGGGGAAAAGTGCGCAAACCTCTGCAGAGTGTACAAACTAATCATGATTAGCTGTGTCCCCAGTTATGGACAACTTGAGTATCTAGAAGTGAATTATTGGTTGATCTCATCACTCTATTTAATTAATGTATTGGGTATTATTATTATTATTATTATTATTGTTACTTGGTAAATTTTGGGACTGAGTTGGAGGAACCTTCTCAATAATGGCATAAACTTGGTAGTAAATAAAATTTATTCCTTTGTTGTAGGAAAAAATTAGCTTTATGCAAAATTAAACTTCGAGCCTTCACCTGCCAAATATGCATGTAGTGATAGTTATTATTCATCATTGCTCTATAGTGTGATCTTGCTAGAATATTCCATGTGCTGACCTACACGGCTGCAACGTCTCATGTTGCAGAATCTTCAGATGAGGATTAACTTGTGATAGGTCGTTGTCGTGCACTTAGTTTTGCCGTGGAGTTGGATGCACTCATTTATCTTCGAAGCTTCTGTAGTTATCTTATTTATTTGGCCTTCAGCCATATTTATGTAATAAATACTTTTTATGAGGACCTCGATGTAATAAGTGTGTGATTGAACTCTGTTATAAATCCTCGAGTACTGTGTGTGTCAGCATACCGATTCAGGGATGACACTTAAGCATAGAGACTTCGATCCATTGGGATTGGGTCGCTACAAAAGTGCATCATCTAATTTCTTAGACCAATTCTTCCTGGACCTATTAACAGTCCTTTGCAAAATTAATTTTATTTCTCTATTGCTAAGTTCAACTTGACCACTAAACTGAGGATGATAAGGTGATGCAATTCTATGGTTAACATCATACTTGGCAAGCATTTTACGGAAAGCACCATGAATAAAGTGTGAACCACCATTAGTCATTAAATATCTAGGGACTCCAAACCTTGGGTAAATAACTTCCTTAAGCATTTTAATAGAGGTGTTGTGATCAACACTACTGGTTGGAATAGCTTCTACCCATTTAGTGACATAATCAACAGCAACCAAAATATGTGTATACCCATTAGAGGAAGGAAAAGGTCCCATGTAATCAAATCCCCAAACATCAAATGGTTCAACAACAAGTGAATAGTTCGTAGGCATTTCTTGACGCTTACCGATATTACCAATTCTTTAACATTCATCACAAGATAAGACGAACTTACGGGCATCCTTGAAGAGAGTAGGCCAATAAAATCCAGATTACAATACTTTGTGAGCAGTTCTATCTCCAGCATGATGCCCTCCATAAGCTTCGAGGTGACATTTCCGTAGGATTTGTCCCTGTTCATGCTCAGGTACACAACGCCAAATAAGACCATCTACTCCTTTATAAAGATGTGGGTCATCCCAAAAGTAATGTCTTAAATCATAGAAGAATTTTTTTCTATTGTTGGTATGTAAAGCTAGGTGGTAAATATTTAGAAACAATGTAATTAGCATAATCAACATACCAAGGAGTACTATGAGAAACATTTATTGCAGCTAACTTCTCATCAGGAAAACTATCATCAATAGGTAGTGGGTCATCAGGCACATTTTCAAGCCTAGACAAGTTATTAGCTATAGGGTTCTCAGCTCCTTTTCTATCAATGATATGTAGATAAAATTCTTGTAACAAGAGAACCCATTGAATAAGACTAGGTTTAGCATCTTTCTTTTCCATAAGATATTTAATAGCAGCATGATCGGTGTGAACAATTACTTTGGAATCAACAATATAAGGTCTAAATTTATCACAAGCAAACACCACTGCTAAGAATTCTTTTTCAGTAGTAGCATAATTTCGTTGAGCACTGTCTAGAGTTTTGCTAGCATAATGAATAACATTCAGTTTCTTATCAACTCTTTGTCCTAGAACAACACCAACATCATAATCACTAGCATCACACATAATTTCAAAAGGCAAGTTCCAATCAGGTGGTTGAACAATAGGTGCAGAAATTAAGGCTTTCTTGAGTGTTTCAAAGGCTTGTAAACAATCATCACCAAAAACAAAAGGAATATCCTTTTGCAAAAGATTCGTAAGAGGCCTAGAAATTTTAGAAAAGTCTTTGATAAATCTCCTATAGAAACCAGCATGACCTAAGAAACTATCAATACCTTTTATGTCTTTAGGACATAGCATTTTCTCAATTGCATCAACCTTAGCTTTGTCCACTACCTCTTTCAGAAATTTTATGACCCAAGACAATGCCTTCATTAACCATAAAGTGGCACTTCTCCCAATTCAAGACAAGATTTGTTTGTTCACATCTCTGCAAAACTCGATCAAGATTGCTTAAAAAATCATCAAAAGACTTCCCATAAACAGAGAAATCATCCATGAAAACCTCAACAATCTTTTCACAAAAGTCAGAGAATATAGCAGTCATACATCTTTGAAAAGTAGCAGGTGCATTACATAAACCGAAAGGCATACGTCTATAAGCATAGGTTCCAAAGGGACAAGTAAAAGTGGTCTTTTCTTGATCAGGATGAGAAACAGGTATTTGTGAAAAACCATAATGTCCATCAAGGAAGCAAAAATGTGTGTGGTTAGATAATGTTTCAAGCATTTGATCAATAAAAGGCAGAGGGTAATGATCTTTTCTAGTTGCTTTGTTTAATTTTCTAAAATCAATTACCATTCTATAGCCTGTAAAAATTCTTTGTGGAATAAGTTCATTCTTATCATTAGGAACAACAGTTATACCTCCTTTCTTAGGGACACAATGAACATGACTTACCCACCTACTATCAGCTATAGGATAGATTATACCTGCTTCTAGAAGTTTAAAGATTTCCATTCTTACCACTTCCTTCATTTTCGGATTTAACCGATGTTGGTGATCAACAACTGGTTTAGCATCAGGTTCCATATTAATTTTGTGCTGATATAGAGTGGTACTAATGCCCTTTAAATCATCAAGAGTATGTCCAATAGCAACTCGGTGCTTCCTTAGAACTTTCAATAATCTTTCTTCTTCATGTTCTGAAAGGTTAGCACTGATAATAACATGATATATCTTCTTTTCATCAAGATAAGCATATTTCAAAGTGTCTGGCAATTGTTTTAGTTCAAACACAGGATCACCTTTAAGTGGGGGAGGATCTCTGTAGTGACCGGACCTCAAACGGTCCAATCTCTGTGCTCCGGTGTCATCCCTGGATCAGTAATGCTGACACCACACAGTACTTGAAGGATTTATAACAGAGTAGCAATCACACACTTATTACATCGAGTGTCTCAAAAGAGAACTTATTACAATAAAATATGGCTTAAGGCCATCTAATAACGATAACAGCGGAAGGCTTGGAAGATAAGTGAGTCCATCAACTCCAATGGCATCACTGAGTATAGAACCACGACCTAAAAGTCTCCTTACTCGTCGTCTGAAAAGTCTGCAACATGAATGTTGCAGCCCGAAAATGGGTCAGCACATGGAATATGCTGGCAAAGTAACACATAGAGAATGATGGAAGAATAAGACTATACTACATGCATATTTGGCTGGTGGAAAGCTCTATGGTTACAGTTTTGCATAAAGCCAATTTTTCCCTACTGCAAAGGAATAAATTTTATTTAACTATCATGGTAGTTGTTAAACATTGAGAGTGTAGACACCCTCTCAATCCCAATTAAGCATCAGCATTAACCCAACAAAATTAATTAGAGTAACATGATGAGATTCACATGATAATCCAAGTACTAGATACTCAAGTTGTCCATAACCGGGGACACGGCTAACCATGATTAGTTTATACACTCTACAGAGGTTTGTGGACTTTTCCCCACAAGACTCGATCTCCTCCGTTGAGATTCTTGCACTACGTGGTGTTTGAGAAACAGATGACCGAGACATAGTCTTTCAGAAGCGCTAGCACCTTACGAACGGGTAGACCATACCACCTACATCCCCTACATATACTAGTCTACCACTGTAAGAGTTCTCACGACTTAGTCAACTATGCTAGAGCCCATAGTAGCTTGTGGCTGCACACGGAAGTTTCTAGTATGAATAATCTCATGATGCCTTTGAGCCTGGGTGGCGGTCCAAAGAAAAACAGGCAATCGCTGGAATACTGATGACCCACAAGTATAGGGGATCTATCGTAGTCCTTTCGATAAGTAAGAGTGTCGAACCCAACGAGGAGCAGAAGGAAATGATAAGCGGTTTTCAGTAAGGTATTCTCTGCAAGTTCTGAAATAAGTGGTAATAGATAGTTTTGTGATAGGATAAATTGTAACGAGCAACAAGTAACAAAGGTAAATAAAGTGCAGCAAGGTGACCCAATCCTTTTTGTAGCAAAGGACAAGCCAGAACAAACTCTTATAATAGGAAAAGCGCTCCCGAGGACACATGGGAATATCGTCAAGCTAGTTTTCATCACGTTCATATGATTCGCGTTCGATACTTTGATAATTTGATATGTGGGTGGATCGGTGCTTGGGTGTTGTTCTTACTTGAACAAGCATCCCATTTATGATTAACCTCTATTGCAAGCATCCGCAACTACAACAAAAGTATTAAGGTAAACCTAACCATAGCATGAAACATGTGGATCCAAATCAGCCCGTTACAAAGCAACGCATAAACTAGGGTTTAAGCTTCTGTCACTCTAGCAACCCATCATATACTTATTACTTCCCAATGCCTTCCTCTAGGCCCAAATAATGGTGAAGTGTTATGTAGTCGACGTTCACATAACACCACTAGAGGCTAGACAACATACATCTTATCAAAATATCAAACGAATACCAAATTCACATGACTACTAATAGCAAGACTTCTCCCTTGTCCTCATGAACAAACGTAATTACTCACAAAGCATATTCATGTTCATAATCAGAGGGGTAATAATATGCATATAGGATCTGAACATATGATCTTCCACCAAATAAACCAACTAGCATCAACTACAAGGAGTAATCAACACTACTAGCAACCTACTAGCACCAATCCCGAACTTTGAGACAAGAATTGGATACAAGAGATGAACTAGGGTTTGGAGATGAGATGGTGCTGGTGAAGATGTTGATGGAGATTGCCCTCTCCCGATGAGAGGAGCATTGGTGATGACAATGGTGATGATTTCCCCCTCCCAGAGGGAAGTATCCCCGGCACAACAGCTCTGCCGGGGCTCTAGATTGGTTTCGCCAAGGTTCCGCCTCGTGGAGGCGGAGTCTCATCCCGAAAAGTTCCTTCTTATTTTTTCTCATCAAAAGACTTCATATAGCAGAAGATGGACGTCGGAGAACCACCAAGGGGCCCACGAGGTAGGGGGTGCGCCCCCAGGGTGTGGGGCCCCTGGCCTTCATCTTTGGCGAGGATTTTTCTTTATTTATTTTAAGATGTTCCGTGGAGTTTCAGGACTTTTGGAGTTGCGCAGAATAGGTCTCTAATATTTGCTCCTTTTCCAGCCTAGAATTCCAGCTGTCGGCATTCTCCCCCCTTATTTAAACCTTGTAAAATAAGAGAGAATAGCCATAAGTATTGTGACATAAAGTGAAATAATAGTCCATAATGCAATAAATATCAAAATAAAAGCATGATGCAAAATGGACGTATCAACTCTCCCAAGCTTAGACCTCGCATGTCCTCAAGCGAAAAGCCGATAACAATAAATATGTCCTCATGTTTAGAGGTAGAGGTGTCGATAAAAATAAAATACGGACATGAAGGCATCATGATTATTCTCATAACAGCAACATATATAGATTTTGTCACATGATTCCTTATGTTCAACTAATGATCTATTCACAATGCAAAAGTATAAATCATAAACCTTATTGGGCTCCGACAAACTATAATCTCAGTCATTGAAGCAATTGCAATTTATCGTAACATCGGAAAGAGTCTATGTCAGAGCTAAAAGGAAAGTCCACATACTCAACTATCATTTAGTCCTTCATAATTGCTAACACTCATGCAATACTTGTGGTTATGAAGTTTTAATCGGACATAGAGAAAGATAGGGGCTTATAGTTTTGCCCCACAACCTTTTACCTCAAGGGTAATGTCAACAATAATAATTCATGCTCCCTTATATCCAATTAGATAGATATATATATATATATAACAATAATAATTCATGCTCCCCTATATCCAATTATATATATATATATATATATATATATATATATATATATATATATCATGTTCTTTCCAACATGCTGAGCTTGCCAAAGGATAAAATGAAAAAGGAAAGGTGAAGATCACCGTGACTCTTGCATAAGGTAGAAGATAATAATAAAAGATAGGCCCTTCACAGAGGGAAGCAGAGGTTGCCATGCGCTTTTATGGTTGGATGCACAAAATCTCAATGCGAAAGAACGTCACTTTATATTGTCCCTTGTGATATGAACCTTTATTATGCAGTCCGTCACTTTTATTACTTCCACCTCACAAGATCGTATAAAGCTTATTTATCCCACACCAATCAATCATACATATTTAGAGCAATTTTTATTGCTTTGCACCGATGACAACTTACTTGAAGGATCTTACTCAATCCATAGGTAGATATGGTGGACTCTCATGGCAAAACTGGTTTAGGGATTTTGGAAGCACAAGTAGTATTTCTACTTGGTGCTGAGAATTTGGCTAGCATGAGGGGGAAAGGCAAGCTCAACAAGTTAGAGGATCCATGACAACATACTTTATCTCAGATATAAGAAATACATAACTCATTACGTTGTCTTCCTTGTCCAACATCAACCCTTTAGCATGTCATATTTTAATGAGTGCTCCCAATCATAAAAGATGTCAATGATAATATATCTATATGTGAAAACCTCTCTTTCCTTATTACTTCCTATTGATTGCAACAATGACCAAAGCTATGTTTGCCAACTCCTAACATCTTTTAATCATCATACTCTTTCTATGTGAAGTCATTACTCTCAATAAGATCAATATGAACTTTTTGTTTCTTTTTATTCTTTTTCTCTTTTCTTTTATTCACCCAAGATCATGGCAAAATAATCAAGCCCTTAACTCAACACTAATCTTTATTATATATAGCTCACGGACTCGATTACAAAGAGAGATCATAAAGCAAACTCAAAACTAGATCATGCCATAAACTTTATTCTACTAGATCAAGATACTACTATTAGGATCGAACTAAGAAAAAAATGGTAAAGATAGGAGTTGTGATTGTGATACGATACCGGGGCACCTCCCCCAAGCTTGGCAGTTGCCAAGGGGAGTGCCCATACCCATGTGATTATATCTCCTTTGTCGTTGTAGAAGGTGGAGGTGTTGTAGATGATGTGGGCCCTGTGTCCATCTTCCAAGGCATAGGTTCTCCATCATAGAAAGATGATTGAGTCTCAGGGATCCTCAAATCTGCAGCCAAACTCATCCTTTTGAATCTATATTCATACTCACAGTTTTGGTTTTGCAGGTCATAGATTTGGGCTTGGAGGTGCTCGATCTTCTCATGAAGCTTGAAGATAGTCTCCCCGATGTTGTCAGCATCCAACTTGTGGTTGCTAGTGAACTCCGCGGTCATCATGTGGTTAGAGTTGAGTCCATGTTCCACCATCCCTTGGCACCTGAAAACTTGTTGCTCCACTGCTTCGAGCCTCGTCTCCATGCTTCCGGTCCCCTTTGGTCCCTCTTCATCGTGGATGTGCAGCAACCCATCACGCAACTCAATGGTTTGAGGGTGTCGCAGCACCTCCGCGAGGTAAGGGTTGATGACCTTCTCGAAGAACTTGTCCTTGGAGGTGCTTGGGGCCGTCATGATAACCTAGATCTGTCAAAAAACAGCTCGAAACAAGAACAGAGGAGTTTTGCATGATACGGGAGTCAAAACCTTCGGGAGGTTATATAATGAATTTTTACCAACCAAAATACGCAACGTGCAAGAAAACGGAGTCCGGAAGGCACACGAGGTGCTCACGAGGTAGGGGGCGCGCCCACCACCCTCGTGGGGCCCTCGTGTCCTTCCCGGACTACTACTTATTTTTCTATTTTTCTAAATATTCCAAAACGGAGAGATATTGCCTTAAAAATTGTTTTGGAGTCGGTTTACTTACCATACCACATACCTATTCTTTTTCGAAGTCTGAAACGGTCTGGAAGGTGTCCCTTATGTATTCCTCCGGGGTTATGGTTTCAATATTATTGGTTTCAACATTTATGGGATTACCTGAGATATAATGTTTGATTCTTTGACCGTTTACCACCTTCGGATTTGTGCCCTCGAAGTTGTTGATTTTTATGGCACCGGAACGATAGACCTCCTCGATAACATAGGGGCCTTCCCATTTAGAGAGAAGTTTTCCTGCAAAAAATCTTAAATGAGAGTTGTATAGCAATAGATAATCACCTACATTAAACTCACGCTTTTGTATCCTTTTTTATGCCATATTTTAACTTTTTCTTTAAACAACTTGGCATTTTCATAAGCTTGGGTTCTCCATTCATCAAGTGAGCTAATATCAAATAACCTCTTCTCACTGGCAAGTTTGAAATCATAGTTAAGCTCTTTAATAGCCCAATATGCCTTATGTTCTAGTTCGAGAGGTAAGTGACATGCTTTTCCATAAACCATTTTATACGGAGACATACCCATAGGATTTTTGTATGCAGTTCTATATGCCCATAATGCATCATCAAGTTTCTTAGACCAATTCTTTCTAGACCTATTAACAGTCTTATGGAAAATTAATTTGAGCTCTCTATTGCTCAACTCTACTTGACTACTAGACCGTGGGTGATAAGGAGATGCAATTCTATGATTAACATCATATTTAGCAAGCATTTTACGGAAGGCACCATGAATAAAGTCTGAACCACCATCAGTCATTAAATATCTAGGGACTCCAAACCTCAGAAAAATAACTTCTTTAAGCATTTTAATAGAAGTGTTATGATCAGCACTACTAGTTGGAATAGCTTCTACCCACTTAGTAACGTAATCAACAGCAACTACAATATGTGTGTATCCATTAGAGGCAGGAAAAAGTCCCATATAATCAAATCCCCAAACATCAAATGGTTCAATAACAAGTGAATAATTCATAGGCATTTCTTGACGTCTAGTAATATTACCAATTCTTTGACATTCATCACAAGACAAGACAAACTTACAGGCATCCTTGAAGAGTGTAGGCCAATAAAAACCAGATTGCAATACCTTATGCGCAGTTCTATCTCCAGCGTGGTGTCCTCCATAAGCCTCGGAATAACACTTGCGTAGGATCTGTTCCTGTTCATGCTCAGGTACACAACATCTAATAACACCATCTACTCCTTCTTTATAAAGATGTGGGTCATCCCAAAAGTAATGTCTCAAGTCATAGAAAAACTTTTTCTTTTGCTGGTATGTGAAGCTAGGTGGTATAAACTTAGCAACAATATAATTAGCAAAATCAGCATACCATGGAGTACTACGAGAAGTACTTATAACATTTAATTGTTCATCGGGAAAGCTATCATTAATAGGTAGTGGGTCATCAAGAACATTCTCTAACCTAGACAAGTTGTCTGCAACGGGGTTCTCAGCTCCCTTTCTATCAACAATATGCAGATAAAATTCTTGTAGCAAGATAACCCATGTAATAAGTCTAGGTTTAGCATCTTTCTTTTCCATAAGGTATTTAATAGCAGCATGATCAGTGTGAATAGTTACTTTAGAATCAACAATATAAGGTCTGAACTTACCACAAGCAAATACAACTGCTAAAAGCTCTTTTTCAGTAGTAGCATAATTTCTTTGAGCATTGTTTAGAGTCTTACTAGCATAATGAACAACATTTAATTTCTTATCAACTCTTTGCCCTAGAACAGCACCTACAGCATAATCACTAGCATCACACATAATTTCAAAGGGTAAATTCCAATCAGGTGGCTGAACAATAGGTGCAGAGACTAATGCTTTCTTAAGTATTTCAAATGCTTCTACACAATCATCATCAAAGACAAATGGTATATCTTTTTGCAATAAATTAGTCAGAGGCTGAGAAATTTTCGAGAAGTCCTTAATGAACCTCCCGTAAAATCCGGCATGACCAAGGAAACTTCTTATACCTTTGATGTCCTTGGGACATGGCATCTTTTCAATAGCATCAACCTTGGCTTTATCAACTTCAATACCTCTTTCAGAAACTTTATGCCCCAAGATAATACCTTCATTAACCATAAAGTGGCACTTTTCCCAATTCAAGACAAGATTAGTTTCTTCACATATCTGCAAAACTCGATCAAGATTGCTCAAGCAATCATCAAAAGAGGAACCATAGACGGAAAAATCGTCCATGAAAACCTCACAAATCTTTTCACAAAAGTCAGAGAATATAGCCATCATGCATCTTTGAAAGGTAGCAGGTGCATTACATAAGCCAAAAGGCATATGTCTATAAGCAAAAGTACCAAAAGGGCATGTAAAAGTAGTCTTTGATTGATCTCTAGCCGACACAGGTATTTGAGAGAAACCAGAATAACCATCTAGAAAGCAATAGTGTGTATGTTTGCATAATCTTTCTAGCATTTGATCAATAAAAGGTAAGGGGTAATGATCTTTCTTAGTAGCTTTATTTAATTTGCGGAAATCAATTACCATCCTATAACCTGTGATAATTCTTTGTGGAATCAATTCATCTTTATCGTTAGGAACAACAGTAATACCTCCCTTCTTAGGGGCATAATGGACAGGACTTACCCACTGACTATCAGCAACGGGATAAATTATACCTGCCTCCAGAAGCTTGAGTATTTCTTTTCTTACCACTTCTTTCATTTTAGGATTCAGACGTCATTGAGGATCACGAACTGGTTTGGCATCTGCTTCCAAATTTATTTTATGTTGACATAGAGTGGGACTAATGCCCTTAAGATCATCAAGAGTATATCCAATAGCAGCACGATGTTTCTTCAGAGTTTTCAATAATCTTTCTTCTTCATGCTCTGAAAGGTTAGCATTAATAATAACAGGATATATCTTCTTTTCATCAAGATAAGCATATTTAAGATTATCAGGCAAAAGGTTTAAGCTCAAACACGGGATCACCCTTGGGTGGAGGAGGATCCCCTAAAATTTCAACAGGCAAATTGTGTTGCAGAATAGGTTCCTGTTTAAAGAATACTTCATCTATTTCCCTTCTTTCATTCATGAACATATCATTTTCATGGTCTAGCAAATAGTGTTCTAAAGGATCACTAGGAGGTACGGAAATAGAAGCAAGACCAATAATTTCATCCTTACTAGTTAATTCTTCCTCATGATGTTGTTTACTAAATTTAGAGAAATTAAACTCATGAATCATATCATCCAAGCCAATAGTAAAAACATTCTTTTCGCAATCTATCCTAGCATTAACAATGTTCAAGAAGGGTCGACCAAATATAATGGGACAAAAGCTATCTTGCGGAGAAGTAAGAACAAGAAAATTAGCAGGATATTTAGTTTTCCCACACAAGACTTCAACATCTCTAACAATTCCCATCGCTGAAATAGTATCTCTATTGGCAAGTTTAATTGTGACATCAATATCTTCTAATTCAGCAGGTGCAATTTCATGCTTGATTTCTTTATACAAGTCATAAGGTATAACACTAGCACTAGCACCCATATCACATAAGCCATGATAACAATGATCTCCTATTTTAACAGAAATAACAGGCACGCCTACCACAGGTCTATGTTTATCTTTGTCACAAGGTTTAGCAATTCTAGCAGTTTCACCTTCGAACTGAATAACATGCCCATCAATATTATCAGACAAGAGATCTTTAACAATAGCAATATTAGGTTCTACTTTAACTTGCTCAGGAGGTGTATAAGTTCTAATATTGCTTTTATGAACAACAGTTGAAGCTTTAGCATGATCCTTTACTCTAACAGGGCAAGTTGGTTTCTCAACATAAGAAGTAGGAACAATAGGATCATTATAAGTGACAGTATTTTCTTCAACTTTAATAGGTGCAGCTACTTTTACTTCTATGGGAGGATGATATTTAAACCACTTCTCCTTAGGGAGATCAACATAAGTAGCAAAAGATTCACAGAAAGAAGCTACTATCTCAGAGTCAAGTCCATATTTAGTGCTAAACTTACGGAAAATATCGGTGTCCATAAAAGATTTAACACAATCAAACTTAGGTGTCATACCTGACTCTTTACCCTCATCGAGGTCCCAATCTTCAGAGTTGCCTTTAATTCTATCCAATAAATTCCATCTGAATTCAATAGTCTTCATCATAAAAGAGCCAGCACAAGAAGTATCAAGCATGGTTTGATTATTATGAGAAAGCCGAGCATAAAAACTTTGCATAATTATTTCTCTCGAGAGATCATGATAGGGGCATGAATATAACATTGATTTAATCCTCCCCCAAGCTTGAGTGATGCTTTCTCCTTCGCAAGGCCAGAAATTATATATATAATTGCGATCATGATGAACAAGATGCATAGGGTAATACTTTTGATGAAATTCCAACTTCAATCTTTTATAGTTCCATGATCTCATATCATCACATAGCCTATACCATATCAATGCGTCTCCCTTCAAAGATAAAGGGAAGACCTTCTTCTTAGCAACATCATCGGGTATACCTACAAGCTTAAATAATCCACAAACTTCATCCACATATATTAAGTGCTCATCAGGATGCTTTGTTCCATCTCCTGTAAAAGGGTTAGCTAGCAGTTTTTCCATCATACCCGAAGGAAATTCAAAAGGAGTTTCATTTTCAATAGGTTCAGTAGGTTGAGGAGCAACTCTTTGCTCTACTGGACGGGGTGAAGATACCCCGAACAAGCCCCTCAGAGAATTACTTTCCATAGTAGCAAGTGACAGTAAATTTCAGCACACTATATAAATTTTTCCTTACCAAATTCCACCTACCAAAGGCGCTACACTCCCCGGCAACGGTGCCAGAAAAGAGTCTTGATGACCCACAAGTATAGGGGATCTATCGTAGTCCTTTCGATAAGTAAGAGTGTCAAACCCAACGAGGAGCAGAAGGAAATGATAAGCGGTTTTCAGCAAGGTATTCTCTGCAAGTACTGAAATAAGTGGTAACAGATAGTTTTGTGATAGGATAAATTGTAACGAGCAACAAGTGACAAAAGTAAATAAAGTGCAGCAATGTGGCCCAATCCTTTTTGTAGCAAAGATAAGCCGGAACAAACTCTTATAATAGGAAAAGCGCTCCTGAGGACACATGGGAATATCGTCAAGCTAGTTTTCATCACGTTCATATGATTCGTGTTCGATACTTTGATAATTTGATATGTGGGTGGATCGGTGCTTGGGTGTTGTTCTTACTTGAACAAGCATCCCACTTATGCTTAACCTCTATTGCAAGCATCCGCAACTACAACAAAAGTATTAAGGTAAACCTAACCATAGCATGAAACATGTGGATCCAAATCAGCCCCTTACAAAGCAACGCATAAAGTAGGGTTTAAGCTTCTGTCACTCTAGCAACCCATCATCTACTTATTACTTCCCAATGCCTTCCTCTAGGCCCAAATAATGGTGAAGTGTTATGTAGTCGACGTTCACATAACACCACTAGAGGCTAGACAACATACATCTTATCAAAATATCAAACGAATACCAAATTCACATGACTACTAATAGCAAGACTTCTCCCTTGTCCTCAGGAACAAACGTAATTACTCACAAAGCATATTCATGTTCATAATCAGAGGGGTAATAATATGCATATAGGATCTGAACATATGATCTTCCACCAAATAAACCAACTAGCATCAACTAAAAGGAGTAATCAACACTACTAGCAACCTACTAGCACCAATCCCGGACATTGAGACAAGAATTGGATACAAAAGATGAACTAGGGTTTGGAGATGAGATGGTGCTGGTGAAGATGTTGATGGAGATTGCCCTCTCCCGATGAGAGGAGCATTGGTGATGACGATGGTGATGATTTCCCCCTCCCGGAGGGAAGTATCCCTGGCAGAACAGCTCTGCCGGAGCTCTAGATTGGTTCCGCCAAGGTTCGGCCTCGTGGCGGCGGAGTCTCGTCCTGAAAAGTTCCTTCTTATTTTTTTCTCATCGAAAGACTTCATATAGCAGAAGATGGACGTCGGATACCCACCAGGGGGCCCATGAGGTAGGGGGCGCGCCCCCCACCCTCGTGAGCAGGGTGTGGGCCCCCTGGCCATCATCTTTGGCAAGGATTTTTCTTTATTTATTTAAGATGTTCCGTGGAGTTTCAAGACTTTTGGAGTTGCGCAGAATAGGTCTCTAATATTTGCTCCTTTTCTAGCCCAGAATTCCAGCTGCCGGCATTCTCCCTCCTTATGCAAACCTTGTAAAATAAGAGAGAATAGCAATAAGTATTGTGATATAAAGTGAAATAACAGTCCATAATGCAATAAATATCGATATAAAAGCATGATGCAAAATGGACGTATCAAATACCCAGGTGCCTCAATCCACCCAGATGTGTGTTTAAGTTGCCACCTTAGATAAACCATTAATTTAACAATCTCACATCTGTCATGGATACACTCACCCAATCCACGTCTACTAGCATAGCATAGCGATAAGCAACGTAGAAGTAACTCCCAAAGGTTTGATAATAAAACAGGTAATAGGTACTACCTCATCTACTTCCCAAAACCCACAATTTAATTAGATCCTAAACATGCAATGTGTGAGGACTGATCTAATCCAATAAAAACTGGGTAATAGGAAGTATGATCAAAGTGTTACTTGCCTTGCTGATGATCAGTGAAACCTAGAGATTCGAAGTAGCAAGCGGCGCACTTCGGGTACTCTATCGCAAACAAACAAGCATACAATAAGTACTCAACTAATGCACAGGTAAAACTCAAATAAGAGATCTAACCAGATAGTTCAACTTAAGAACTCCGGTTGGCAAAAAGAATCAAATCGAATGAAGCAACGAAAGACAATCGGCAAAAAAACTCCGTTTACTAATCTGAATCTAGGTCAAATTTTACTAAGGCAGAAACTTGTTTGAGTTGGTTGAACGGAAAGAGGGTTTCGAGACGAAACTCTAGGCGCTTGAATAACCTGATTCCGATAAACGAGCGAAAAGTTATACTAGAACGAAAATCAGATCAGAAATCGGGATCAGAAATAATCGCGGAAAATCCGAGAAAAAGAAAAACAACGAACAGAATTATGAACGAATGTTCGTTTTCTGGAACTTAACGATGAACGCGTTCGTTAAAACGAACGAACGAGTGAACACTCGCTAAATAAATAAACCGGAAAAACCGATCTATTAAAAAACGAAAACTAGCGTTTTTCTAAAAAAAACGGATTGTTTTTTCTCAGAAAACCGGGCGGCAGTGGCTACCTCGGCTCGGACTCCGGCGGGGCTCCGGCGAGGTTCCGGGCAGCGGCTGGTGGTGCGGGGCGGCGGCTCCTGGCGGCGGCGGCGGCAGCGGCGT